>NW_028319126.1:1032500-1295157 GCF_062004578.1 Staurois parvus
TTGCGAATGATGCTTCCTAAGGTGTCTCTTGGTATGTTTAACATCTTTGCAATCTTCTTATAGCCATTGCCCTTCCTGTGAAGAGAAATCACCTCTTCTCTTGTCTTCCTGGACCATTCTCTTGCCTTCACCATGTTTGTAACCACACCAGTAAATGTCTAGAAGGAGCTGAGTATCACAGTCATTTTAAAGCTGCCTAATTGGTGCTTATTATGCTTGATTGCTGCTCGGTGACATCCACAGGTGTTTTCAATACCTGATGGAAAGCACCTGTATGAACCTCTGTTCTTCAGAGTGGTAGTCTTTAAGGGGTTGAATAATTGTGGCAATGAAGAAACCACATAAGAACCATTTACTACTGTATTACATAAACAATTGATGTCATTTTAGTTGCATTTGGGTAGTTACAACGTCCTTGTAGGATTTGATTCTGAATACAATTCCAAATGTACACTATAGTCCCTAAACCCCTTTACAGCATTGGGGGTTGAATAATTTTGGACACAACTGTATGTATACACCGATATATTCACACAGGGAGGAAAAAAAAAAAAATAATAAAACCTTCACCTTTATAGTTTCTACAACCCATCTCTGGAGGATCTGCTATAGGAGATCATGCTGTGCAGTCCATCCTGATCACACTGAAACCGTGAAAATGACGGCTATTACAGCACCGGACACACAGCGTACACAAGATTATCTGATGACAGTGTATAAAAAAAAGCAATGGCTCGCATTACTCCGCCTGCACTAACACAGCAGGTGACTGTTCATAGCAAGGTGAACAATCTGAGCATAGTAAGCAAGCACTGTACCCTGAAGGGGGTACAAAGAACCAAGACCGGCTTTGTCCTGGTCCTTACTGGTAGTTACTTCCTGCTGGAGAAAAGACAACGGGGTTCATTTATAAAAGGCAAATGTTCACTACGCAAGGGAATTTTCACTTTGAATGATATGATGCCAGTGGAGCATCCTCTCATGCAGAAAGAAAATATCCTCACATCTTTCAATCGTGTGCAAGCAAAAATAGGTTTTTTCTCTTTTTATTTTCCCCATGAACGGGTAATTCTTTGCAAATTTTCCCCAGATCCACTAAGCGAAGTGAAAAGTTTCTTACAAAGTGAACAAATTATTTGCCTTAAGTAAATCAACCCAATGACCTGGTTCCTGACTGTCTAATTAAAGTGAACGTCAATTTTTTTTTTTTTTAAATAACAAACATGTCATACTTACCTATAAATAAAATTTTAAAATTTGTGTCGCGCTCCAAATAATTACTGAAGTGAAATAATGATATCAAATAATATATTTAAACAACAAAATATAAAAATTAAAATTTAAGTGTCCAAATTTTTAAATTTTATTAGTATATTAATACAGTATATGAGTATGTGCACTAGTGTCAGCGAACCATCAATAAATAGATGTTATTTATGCACTGTATATTAGTGATAACAACCTAACACCATAGTAGCTTGCAAGTATTTAACTTTTCAATGTCATACTTACCTGCTCTGTGCAATGGTCTTGCACAGAGCAGCCCCGATCCTCCTCCTCCTCCTGTCAGGTCCCCCGCCGACACTCCTGGCTCCCCCCCCCCCCCCCCCCAATGTGCCCCCACAGCAAGCCGTGGCTTGGCAACTCCCCTTGCGTCCTCATTTGTTGTTACATCATAGCAGCTGGAGCCAATGGCTCCCTCTGCTGTGTCTGAGCCAATAAGGAGGGAGAGAGCTGCTGCTCTTGTGCACATAGCTGGATAGAGAGTGGGCTCAGGTAAGCATACAGTGCAGCACTAAGATGAATTAAAATGTATGTGCAATAGTGCAATGCAACTTTATTAAACGCTTATGTGTCAACACAAATTGAAAAAATAAAGGAATCCAAATGTGAAGCCAAAAACTGTGGATTCAGTGGTTCTTTGATTACGAGGGAAATACCATCCATCTTCTCTCTGTGTACTCTGCCCTAATTAGGAGGTCATCCTTCCTGTGTTCTGTATAAAAAGGGATGAGTGGCAGCATGTGTCCTGTGCTCCTGTTGACGAAACTAGTAGGGCACAAACGGCACACACACCACTACGCATACGTGATCCCACTGCGGCCATCTTGGATTCTGGAATAGGAGTTGTTTATATGATGTGAAGTACCTGAGTGTCATCTTTTCATTGTAAGTGCATTTACCACATTGAATTGGTGTTTTAATCTGGATTACACCATGGAGAGCATGTCTTTTTCATGATACTATGTACAGTGCCTTGAAAAAAGTATTCATACCCCTTGAAATTCTCCACATTTTGTCATGTTACAACCAAAAACGTAAATGTATTTTATTGGGATTTTATGTGATAGACCAACACAAAGTGGCACATAATTGTGAAGTGGAAGGAAAATGAGAAATGGTTTTCAAATTTTTTTACAAATAAATATCTGAAAAGTGTGGCGTGCATTTGTATTCTCCCCCTTTACTTTGATACCCCTAACTAAAATCTAGTGGAAGCAATTGCCTTCAGAAGTCACCCAATTATTCAATAGTGTGTAAATTAATCTCATTATAGAGAAGACTGTTCTGTGAAGCCCTCAGAAGTTTGTTAGAGAACTTTAGTGAACAAGCACCATCATGAAGGCCAGGGAACACACCGGACATGTCATTGATAAAGTTGTGTTTAAGTTTAAAGCAGGGTTAGGTTATCAAAAAAATATCCCAAGCTTTGAACATCTCACGGAGCACTGTTCAATCCATCATCCAAAAATGGAAAGAGTATGGCACAACTGCAAACCTACCAAGACATGGCCGTCCACCTAAACTGACAGGCCCGGGCAAGGAGAGCATTAAATCAGGTCAGGTGGGAGAATCTGTCCACAGGACAACTATTCGTCGTGCACTCCACAAATCTAGTCTTTATGGAAGAGTGGCAAGAAGAAAGCCATTGTTGAAAGAAAACCATAAGAAGTCCCGTTTACAAGAAGCCATGTGGGGGACACAGCAAACATGTGGAAGAAGGTGCTCTGTTTAGAGGAGACCAAAATTTAACTTTTTAGCCTACAAGCAAAATGCTATGTGTGGCAGAAAACTAACACTGCACATCACCTTGAACACACCATCCCCACCGTGAAACATTGTGGTGGCAGCATCATGTTGTAGGGATGCTCCTCTTCAGCAGGGATAGGGAAGCTGGTCAGACTTGGTGGAAAGATGGATGGAGCCAAACACAAGGCAATCTTAGAAGAAAACCTGTTAGAGTCTGCAAAAGACTCGACTGGGGCTGAGGTTCACCTTCCAGCAGGACAACGACTCTATACATCCAACCAGAGCTACAATGGAATGGTTTAGATCAAAGCATATTCATGTGTTAGAATGGCCCAATCACATTCCAGACCTAAATCCAGTTGAGAATCTGTGGCAAGACTTGAAAATTGCTGTTCAGACACTCCAATCTGACAGAGCTTGAGTTATTTTGCAAAGAATGGGCAAAAATTTCACTCTCTAGATGTGGAAAGCTGGTAGAGACATCCCCAAAAATACTTGCAGCTGGAATTGCAGCGAAAAGGGGTCCTATAAAAAGTATTGACTCCAGGGAGCTGAATACAAATGCCACCACACTTTTCAGATATTTGTAAAAAATTTTGAAAACCATTTATCATTTTCCTTCCACTTCACAATTATGTGCCGCTTTGTGTTGGTCTATCACATCCAATCCCAGAAAAATACATTTACGTTTTTGGTTGTAACATGACAAAATGTGGAAAATTTCAAGGAGTATGAATACTTCCTCAAGTCACTGCATGTACAGTGATCTGATAGAACGCATCAGTACAATCGCTTAACGTGGTTTTTGAGGAAAGCTGGATATCTCGGATTGATAAGCAAGTGCTGGTTGACCACTCTTAATCAGGGGTCATGTGTTTCTGGTAAGCCTTCCTTTGTTATATGCCGAAGTGCTGTGTGAAGTTTTGATGGTGTTTGGTTATATACATTTGTCATTTCCCTCATAAACCGAAGAAACACAGAATTCAGTTTTTGGCTTCATATTTGGATTCCTTTATTTTTTTCAATTTGTGGTGACACATAAGAGCTTGATATATTTGCATTGCATTGTTGTATTGCACATACATCTTAATTTAGTTTAGCGTTGCACTATTGTTTTGTGATATCTTCTGTTGAATGGACAAACTGGAAAAGTTTTGCGGAGAGTCCATCAGTCTGAATATAATAGTGGGGGGGAATTCCTCCATCCAACTTTCTTGTGTGAATCCAGTATCCCCCATACAAAGAAAGAAAAAAGAAAAAAAAAAAAAAAAAAAAAAAAAAAAAAGCACATACATGGCCAATTTAAATCTTACAAATCTATCCCCAACATATTCATATCTTAGGACTTTCACTTATTCAGGCCTCAGAAACAAATACATCCTTGCCTAAAGGCCATGGAAAGACCAATTGTTGTTTGATAGTGATAACAGATAGTTATTATTATACAGTATTTATATATCGCCAACAGTTTGCTCAGCGCTGTACATTATAGTGGGAGACAGTACACAAGACAGCACAGTAACAATACAATACACGAGGGGTTCGAGGGCCCTGCTCCTTGGAGCTTACAATCTAGGAGGGAGGGGATAGTGGTACAGGAGGAAAATAGCTGTGGGGGATGGAGTAGTGGGAAGAGCGGAGAAGATGGGCAATTAGGTGAGGGCGGGGTAAGCTTCTCTGAAGAGATGGGTTTTCAGGGTGCGCCTAAAGGTGAGGAAGGTAAGGAGACAGTCTGATGGATTGGGGTAGTGAGTTCCAGAGGATGGGGGAAGCCCTGGAGAAGTCCCGTAGACGGGCATGGGAGGAGGAGACCAGGGAACTAGAGTGTAGGAGGTCTTGTGAAGAGCGGAGAGTGCATTTTGGGTGGTAGATGGATATCAGGTCAGTGATGTAGTTTGGGGCAGAGTTATGAACAGCTTTGTACATCAATGTTAATAATTTAATGATAACACAAAATGCAGATTAATCTTATGATTCACACACACACAAGTTAAATAGGTATGACCAGTGTATGAAAAATAAAGCCAGCTAAATCATTCAGTATCCAACTGTCACACAAACTAATCGTTTCGGCAGTGAAGGGGTTAACCCTATGAAATCGTACCCCAGCTGAGCCTTTTTCCGTTCGTTCATTAGGCCAGTTATCTTTTTATGTTTTCTTTATTTGGTTAATACGCTTTTTCATTACTCGGACTCCCCGGGGTAGGAACCAAATTGAGTGTTATGAGGCCGCATTTGCTGCATCGGCGGGATAATGCTTTATAATTAAAGGATCTGACAGGTTTTACAGCTAATGCAGATAGCCAAGATCGCTGACAGGAACAGAGGACAGGAAGAGAGTTGTAAATAATTGAAGTAACTTGGGGACAGTCCTGTAGAGGATTTTACAGATGCCCATACATTATCTGCCCCCTGCCATCACTGCTCATGTAGGGGCATAATTGTGGCATAAGAACAATAGAAGGCAGTTGTGGACGAATTAGAAAAGTAAAGATCTACCTGCCGCTTCTCTTCTGTCATCCATAAAGTGTTACTAAACCCCAGACCCCGCATTCACTATATCCGGTCTTCCCGGACCCCGCATTCACTATATCCGCTCTCCCCGGACCCCGCATTCACTATATCCGGTCTTCCCGGACCCCGCAGTCACTATATCCGCTCTCCCCGGACCCCGCATTCACTATATCCGCTCTCCCCGGACCCCGCAGTCACTATATCTGCTCTCCCCGGACCCCGCATTCACTATATCCGCTCTCCCCGGACCCCGCAGTCACTATATCCGCTCTCCCCGGACCCCGCAGTCACTATATCCGCTCTCCCCGGACCCCGCATTCACTATATCCGCTCTCCCCGGACCCCGCAGTCACTATATCCGCTCTCCCCGGACCCCGCAATCACTATATCCGCTCTCCCCGGACCCCGCATTCACTATATCCGCTCTCCCCGGACCCCGCATTCACTATATCCGCTCTCCCCGGACCCCGCAGTCACTATATCCGCTCTCCCCGGACCCCGCAGTCACTATATCCGCTCTCCCCGGACCCCGCATTCACTATATCCGCTCTCCCCGGACCCCGCATTCACTATATCCGCTCTCCCCGGACCCCGCATTCACTATATCCGCTCTCCCCGGACCCCGCATTCACTATATCCGCTCTCCCCGGACCCCGCATTCACTATATCCGCTCTCCCCGGACCCCGCATTCACTATATCCGCTCTCCCCGGACCCCGCATTCACTATATCCGCTCTCCCCGGACCCCGCATTCACTATATCCGCTCTCCCCGGACCCCGCATTCACTATATCCGCTCTCCCCGGACCCCGCATTCACTATATCCGCTCTCCCCGGACCCCGCATTCACTGTATCCGCTCTCCCCGGACCCCGCATTCACTATATCCACTTTCCCCGGACCCTGCATTCAATATATCTGCTCTCCCCAGACCCCGCATTCACTATATCTGGTCTCCCAGGACCATGCATTCAATATATCTGCTCTCCCTGGACCCTGCATTCACTATATCCGCTCTCCCCGGACCCCGCATTCACTGTATCCGCTCTCCCCGGACCCCGCATTCACTATATCCACTTTCCCCGGACCCTGCATTCAATATATCTGCTCTCCCCAGACCCCGCATTCACTATATCTGGTCTCCCAGGACCCTGCATTCAATATATCTGCTCTCCCTGGACCCTGCATTCACTATATCCGCTCTCCCTGGACCCTGCATTCAATATATCTGCTCTCCCCAGACCCTCCAGAAAAATGTACAAAAATCCACCTTTGCAGTGGGGCCCCACCCCACACTGAAGAGGTTAATTGATTATTTAGGTTCAGAGAATTAAGGAGTAAATACTAACCTAACTTGCTCAGAAGGCTCCCTACAACGCTGTGACCAGTCTCATGCAGCTGCCCTCTGAGTTGCGACTATTTACGGTGACACACCAGCATCTTCAGCATACCACACAATGTTAATGGTCCTGTATGGTTCCTGATGACACCAAGGCTCCGCCCACAGACCAGAATTTCTAGCACAGAAGGAGAGCACTGGAATGAGGAATCAGGTAAGTAAAAACAGCCTCTTCATTTCTCCCCTTGACATACCAAGCAATTAATCTTTACAGTACGAGGGGCCCCACTGATTTGTTTATTTTCCTGGATTTGGGCTTTAAGTAGACTTCCATGCTGATCCTGAAGGCCCTCACTTGGTAGTCTGTTCAGGCATTCTAAAGAACTTTCCCCGGGTCTATGGCAGACTTTGGCTCTCTGAATTCCTTTTGTTGCAAGTAATTCCAAATTGTTTTGATGTGAATTTTAGGCTCTGTGGGGCTTTGCCATCTGTTGCATAATTTTCTTTTCATCTTTTGCTGCAGATCGCTCTTTATAACTTTAGCTGTTTATTCAGGGTTGCAGATATGCTGTACAATGAAGTGGGGACCATTAAGGCATCTTGATGGTACTACATGACAGATAAGAGTCTGTATTTCTCAGTACTGAGAAATACAATCAATCTTGACCAAATTAGCAACTCCATTTGTAGGGATGCAGCCCAAAACCTGTAATGAGCCTCCACCATGCTTCACTATTCCCTGCAGACATTCAAACCATAGTTTTCTTCAAGCCCTTCGGCCAACAAACGTCCTTGGTTTTCTGAACTACAGTCCTGGTGTTATGCATGCCTATGCAAGTTGTTTGGCTGTGTATATGAGTTGCTCGGGCTTGTTTCCATCTTGGAGGAATGACTTTTTTGGCTGCAACTCTTTGAAGATCGCATCTGGTAAGACCTATCCTAACTGCAGATAGGTGTACCAGGGTCCAAGTGGGTTCTGCAGGTTCTGTGTGGATAGTGGTGCTCTTAGTTTTAAAAAGGAAAAAAGGCTTGATGTATTTCTAACAAACAATTTATAAAAGATTACGCCAAGGGCCTCTATAGCAAGTAAAGAGGATTGAGAGATGCAATTATACCTGCAATCATATCAAACACCAAATTGCTGCTAAATCCTCCCAAAATAAGTAGATAGAATCGGTCACTGAAACGCATCAACAAATCCTGCAATAATCAAGGGTAAAGAGATACCCCTGGAAGGAATTTTCAAATGGGCCATGCAGCTTAATCAAAATGGCTTTATTGAAAATGGTAACAAATTATGTACAAAAGTGAGCTAAAACCACTAACCGCCACCACACTAAAATGAAAAAGACAAAGTTGTCTCGTCACCCAAGCAACTGCTCTCTCCATCACATTCATACATGGAAGGTGGTAAGGTATATAATGAAGTTAGGTAAAGCTACTAGAGGCCTCAGAGGATAAGCAGTAATTAGTGGATATCATCCAGAGTGGGTATATAAAGATGTATCACTTATACCGTATCCTGGATATGTGACTTGCTGATGTATGGGTCATGCGGAGCACATCATGATTTCTAGGCATATAAGGTAATGCAAGGCAAACAGGCATACCCCTTTTGGTAATGTACTTTTAGTACGAAACGCATCAAGGAGGAGCCCCTGCAAGCTGTTGACGTCTATGCCACCGGATCACGAAGGTCCGGTGGCCACCCCATGACACCAGCTGGTCGGTTTTTGCTTTTTACACAATTTGTCACCAAATTGCTCCTGTGCATATTGCATTCATGTACATTTTTTTGGATATATCCTTTAACCATTAAAGTATTTTCTGAATTACTACACTATGGGAATATCCCTATTTTTTGCTCCACCTCGAGCATTTTAATCCCTTAGCGGTTCCCAGAAAATTTCCTATTACATGGAAGAGGTTGAATTATTCCGTATGGGCTTCTCTAAACACCCTGCCATCTAAGGAAGGTCACCCACCCCCAGGCTGCATTTTGGATCACCCATGTGAAGGGACCCACGACTGATTCACCACATTAGATACAACGCGCTTTTTGATAGCGCATCTGGTGAGTGCGCATTTTATACATTATTGGCACATGCACCCGTGGACTGTCTGCACACTGGGATCCAATCATATCACCTTAAGATTTCTACTTTACGTCATCTCATAACGTGGATGCATTCCAGGCTCATGCGTTTTGCATCATTTACATCCAGATTTGGACTATTTTCACTACATATGTGATTACTGTGCACTTATGAATATAGTGTGTGGTTTGTACATGATATCAACACATCTACCTCATACCTTTATGGGATGCGTTTTTTTGGTTATACGTTTGGTATTAACATTTTTAGTTGGTTCTATCAGTATAAGTTTTACATGGTCATTTTTACAGTTTTAATCCCTTCAGGCACATCGCACCTATCGAGTATGTGCGTCTTTCATGCTACTAGTTTGTTGTCCGCCATTTTAAGCGCTGCACTACCATTTATATCAGTCACAAATAATGCCTAAGTGTATGGTCTGCCTTGGTATAGTTTTTGAACAGAAAATTTGTTGGAATACACAGCAATCCAAATTCAGAATGGTATTGAAGTATTAATAGCACACAATACTGTAGATTACTACAGTAGAATCACTTCAGTGCCCTCCCATATATTGCATAATAGGGCTGAAACACCACCAATATAAGCAAGTCATTGCTAAATTCTCACCCAGCCTTCAGAAACATGTGTTCCTCGTATTTGCAATCCTTCGCAATGTTTCAGTTATACCGCTACTCGCCAGGTGGCGTCACATATGGTCATTCCCGCTTGTAGAGTGTCCACATCAATAGCGGTATGGTTGGTCCGTGGTGACATGTGAGGCTCTGGTGGCTTGATATCCCATGAGTAGAATGGTGGTCGAGGAGAGACAGCTGCTGTGCATGGTGACATCACGTATGTAACGTACGTGAGAACATGCATCCTACATGTTTGGCCCAATGCGTTTGGGCTTCTTCAGGGATCTGCATGGTCCCATTTGAAACTTCCTTCCAGGGGTATCTCTTTACCCGTAATCGTTGCAGGATTTGATGTATTTCTAGTCACTCTAGGTATCAGTATCACATGGAGACTTTAGGCCCTACTTACACTGCAAGTGGTTGGCCCTTTTGCCTTTTAGAGCTAGAGTCCTTGGTACAGTTCTCACCAGGAGAACTAGCACTAGGGTGTTTAAATGGTTCATTGGCCTTAGAGTGTGTGCTTGCATGACTCTGGAACCTTAGAGCAGAGCCTCATGATATTTTCTTACATGGAACTGAAACTATGCTGACTCTACACAAAGTATGTGAAATATTGCATAGAGTCATAAGCTCTAGGTTGTCATCTCCAGCCCAAGTGGTAGAAGGTGCTAAGAAGGAAAGAAGAAATGCTGCCAAGTGGCCCATTCGGATATTCATGTGTACAGGGTTATAGCCTTCCTGGTTCATGAACAGCTGATAACAGAATAGTAACTACGAACAGGCTGTACCTCAAATTCCAGCAATGTGTTTGGAAAGTTTTTAAATACATACCCATTACTAGGCTATAGTAAACCTCGTTAGGGTTCAAGATCACACTGGACTGACTCAGTCACTGGTCATGAGTAAGTGGTGAAAAAAGGCAAATAGGAAGGCTTCACTTCCAATGATTTGTGCCCAACTTGAAAGAAAGTGACGAATAGCCCTTTTGAGACCTGGGCTGCTACCTCTAGGTACTGCCAGATTGTCATTTCCACATATGAATTAAAAAGAGGAGGTAGAAAAGAGCGCCAGTCATCCAGTAAATACAAGTTGGATGTAATATATCTGGAAGACTCCCTAACAGGTATGACTGTTGCACAAAGTTTTGCTGGTGGATGGAAGTAAAGGTAGTGAGGGGGAGACATCTCCAGTGAGTGCTGGAGGGGCAGAGCAGAGAGTCTCTGCAGACACTGAAGACCTAGAACTGAGCAATCAGCGGTGTTTGATTGCTCAGTTCTCGGTCTTAGGAGGGGCAGAGGGACAGATACAGCATCGGATCTATACTGCCTCCACCTAGGTGAGTATAGAGGGTTTTTTTTTTGCAATCCTGAATTTCTCTTTTAAATACATACTCAATACTAGGCTGCATTACATAATCTGGGATTTAGGCGGGGTTCCCTTTAAACCAAATTTGACATGTAAAAAATAAATAAATAAATTAGGATATTTTTCTAGACAAGCTAATTATAACCATAAAATCTCTAAAGCGTTTATAATAGAATTGAAAGTAAAATCTGCAAAGGTTACAAAAAGGAGAAAAAAGAAACATATTAAGAATTTTATTTTGTTCACTTAGCAAAGTCTGGAAGCTGTGGCGTTGTAGCTCAAACACACGTTTGTTAGATCATATAGCAAAAATCTGCTGATCAGGAAAAATATCATTGGTGTAATCGAGAAAACAGGTCACCATCTTCCACAGACACAGCCCGCCCACAGCAAGCGATGATGTGTATACACCGTTCACTCAGCAGTGTAGAGGTTACAATTGGACTGACAGTGGGGGTGATGGAGTTCGGGAGTTCCTGGTTGCACATGGATGTATTCACCAGAAAAGACATCCAAGAGGCGCTGGGACTTCAAAATTTATTTGTTCTGTCATAGGAAAAGCTCATAACTTTAAGAAACTCACTGGCTCTAGTAGATTATGTACAGCAAGGCTCCCTTTGGTGGGTACCAGGAAGCCATTTAAAAGCATAGAAATACAGAAAGGAGCGCCAAACCAAATGATGAAAGAGTCCAAGTTTCTTTTATTTGTTTGTAATATGATCACATAAAAAAAAAAAAGACGCCAGAATGAAATAAGGACTTGAATGGACTCGCACATCTGTATTAAATCTGATGTGCTCTTATTATACCAATATTACTTGATAAATCAATATCCCATGATAAGAGCAAACCAGATTTATATTAGATCTGTTTTTTTTTCTGCCGTTTTCCTTGAGTCAGTTCAAGCCCTCTTTTCATTCTTAAAGCAGACCTTCACTCGCCCTGGTGAGTTTGTGACACCAAGGGGGGAATCCAGGGAGGCAATCTGAAAAGCGCCCCTCCCCCCGCCCTCCCCCATTCACTTTTTTTTCTGTTGGGCCCAACCTCTCTTTAAACCCCATTCCTCCCTGCTGCCATTCATGTCTGGATGGCTATTCCAGCAAGCTGCCAGAGTAGAACAAACAGCGGCTGCTAGTGGGAGGAGCTGCCATGTGTCATAGTGGGCCAGCTGCCTGAACCCAGAAGAGGTAGGCAGCTTACAATACAAAATGGTGGACCCTTCCTAACTTCCCTCTAAACTACCTTCCCCCCCAAATGCCATTCACGCTTAGATGGCTATTCCTGGAGGCTACAGGAGTAGGACAAACAGTGGCCCTTGCTGGGTAGAGCTGCCGTGCGTCATCCTGCACCAGCTGCTTGAACCTGGAAAAGGCAGCTGGTGCACAAAATCAAATGTGGGCCATGATGGTGGCATGGGACCTGGGCTGTTACACCCAAGTAGTGGATAGCAGCAGGGCCACGTTGGATTAGTTAGGCAGACATGTGAATAGAAGACAATGTGGCATGACAGGTAAGAGAAAGTGTAAAAAAAATTATATGGAGTGAAGTTCCTCTTTAAGGCCTGATGTGCGTGTGTATGTGGGGAGGGAGGGGGTACTGGACGGGACCCTGAAACACATTGGCTGCTATCTGTGATCATATTACAAACAATTAAAAGCCAACTGGACTCTTTCATCATTTGGTTTGGCACTTCTTTCTGAATGTCTATGCTATGGATGTATTCTGACATGTTGGAAAGCAGAGAGCAGAATGTTTATTATCTATTCTTTGTGGGGAAACTGTGCTTTCAAATAGTGTGAGCAATCGACGACTGTTGGCCAAACTATGAGAAAAAGACTATGGCATGTCCTGGCAGACTGCAGACCCAGTAAGCATGGATAGGTGCATCTTATGGCCATGCTCTGTCGTTGCACACATCAGGTTCAAAATGTGAAACAGCAGCAAGTACTGCAAGCTTTTACATTTTTTTTGGAAACCTTTTAGAAAACCTCTAGAGTCCGTTGAAGCCATCAAAAACTCGACTCTGAGTATAGGAAAGTTATACAGTACATACAGTGGGACCAAGGACCAAAACACAATGAGAGAAACCTCCTGCGCTGCCAATACAAACGTCAACAAACCTGAGTGGCTGCTAGCACCTATCTCTACTACCAATAGTGTCAAAAAGATGAACAACAAAAATGGTGCTGCGCTACCCAATAACTAAAGAACAAACTAAAGAACAAACAGTAAAATTAATAATATTGAGTGAAAGAAAAGATATAAAATAGATGAAATATAAATGCGACCATATATATCAAACATAAAATAAATTAACAACAGACATGCAATTGTGACAATAAGTGATCAATAAAAATACGTGACCAAAAAAATGAATATTGACAAACAAATCTCATTGGAAATGCAGGTGGAAGAGCTAAAAAAGGAACAGAGGAAGTTGTCATACAATCTTGAGGATTAAGAGAAGAAAAGAAAGAAATAATCTGAGGGTCCAGGGCCTGCCAGAAGATCCAAGTGAAGAGGACCTGAAGGGAAAAATAAGGAATTTATTTAACCCACTAATAGGAAGATCAGTTACAGATCCCCTAAGAATTGAGAGAGCACATAGAATTAGACGTCCACCAGGAATTACATCAGAACTTCCAGGAGGAGGAAATCAAGTTATAGGGTTGACTTTCGGGCGGGGGACCTGGGTGCCCTGTACTTGATATAATTTTTTTTTCGTTCTCATGTCCCTCCACCCCTGCCACCATCGGCGCTCCCCCTGGTTCCCCATAGGGTTTCCGTGAGGAAGCTGGTTAGAGATTTTAGATAGGGCCCAGTAGGACATGAAACTAAAAACCCACATGTTGGGGTAAGGGGATCAGGTTAGGCGTACATGTTCAGAGTCATACCCTAAAATAGGAATCACCAGTGGGGGAATCCTGTGTCAGATTCCAGGGCAATATATAGGCCAGGGAGTTCCCAAGAGCAAGTTGGGTAGGAGATGGGATAGGAGAAGGGAGGCGGGAGAAGGGGATGGGGTGGGGTAGTTGTCCATGATTTGAATTTTTTTGTTTTTGCTTTCCTACCTGTAAATGGAAGAGTTGAGGAGAAGAGAAATAGCAAACAGACATGAGCTTGATTAATCTTATGACTTACAATGTGAAAGGTTTAAATTGTCCGACTAAAAGAAATAAGGTATTAAGGGAGCATGCCTACATTTTATATATGTGGTCTTTTTACAAGAGACACACCTATCTTATGATACCAATGTCAAGTTATATTCAATGAACTATCCTAACTGGCATTAAGCGGATTCACCAATGAAGAAGGCTAAAGGAGTGGCAATTGGATTTTCACAAAATGTAGCTTTTGAGGTGGAGGAGAAACTGGTAGATCCAGAGGGTCAGTACCTGGGCTTAAGAGGGAAAATGCAAGGACAAAAATACGCTTTGGTTAATATTTACTGCCCAAACAAAAATCCAGAAGTGCTCGGGGAAATTATGAACTTAAGAGGGGTAGTCTGATCGTGGCAGAAGATTTTAATCTCTGGATCCTTGGATGGATAAGTCTTCAAGTGCGCAGAAAGAGGGAGATAAAAAATTAGGAATGTCAAAAAAAAGGTTAGATCAAAACCAACTAATAGATACATGGAGAGTGAAACATCCTAGAGAAAGACTATACCTTCTGCGTACAGATCGTATTCACGATTGGACTATATATCAATAGAACACAGACAATTGGAATCCCTGATTATATCCGAGATAGGAGGTGATATCTGTCTCAGATCATGCTCCTGTCACGGCGAAACTACAGTTAGAAGAATGGAATAAGAGGGCCATGTTGAGATTAAATGAGACACTTATACAAGATCCCAAAATAGAGAAAAGGTTAAGGGAAGAGATCAAGCAATTTTTTGCTCTGAATGAGGAAGTATCAGTGGCTACTATTTGGGAGGCACATAAAGCTTATATGAGGGGAATCTTGATAGGTTTAAGGACAAAAAAAAAAAAGAAAGAACGAGAGAGAAAAGTAAAGGGGGTAACGGAAGAGTTATATAAATTAGAACAGGTACATAAAAAAAAAAGCAGGATATAGATGTACATCAGAAGATTACCCTTAAAAAGGAGAAGAACTGAAAGATTTATTGGAACAGGAAGCGAGGAAAGCTTTTAACATCGTTTCAAAGGAAAGATACCAGTGGGGAAATAGACCAGGAAAATATCAGAGGAAATGATTGAAGGATAAAAAAAAAATCAAAAGATGAGAATGGGGAACTGGTACACTCCACCACCGGTATCACGAATATGTTCCAAAAGTTTTATGGTAAGCTTTAGGAGGTGAATCCTAAAAATCAGAAAGTCATGGAGGAAGAAGAAAGAAAGAAAAGACAAGGATTTTTAAAGGCGGCACACTTGCCAAAAATATCAGAAGATAAATCAGCCCTAGAACGAGTAATCTCCCAAGATGAAATTAGAGCGGCCCTGAAGAGTACGGTTGGAGGAAGAGCCCAGGTCTTGATGGTTATACGATGGGCTACTGTAAGAAATTTAAAGAGTTATTGGTCCCTAAAGTCTGTAGAATGCATTAGGTGAGGGTATGGAAATGAGAGATGAATCACTACATGCATATATAACAGTTATCCTCAAAGAAAGGAAGGATAGTTCACAATGTGCCAGTTATAGAGCTATATCACTATTAAATATTGACACAAAATTATTTGCGAAAGTACTATCCACCAAGATGAAAGAGCTGATGCCAGAGTGGATACAGCTAGATCAATTGGGATTCCAGACAGGGAAGGGAGAGACAATGGTCTAAGAACATTGCTCCTACAAAAAGAGGAAAGCAGCCGACAATTATACTGTCGATTGATGCAGAAAAAGCTTTCGATAGGGTAGATTGGGGATTTATGATAAACACGCTAGAGATATTCGGAATAGGGACCAAAATGGTAAGGTGGATAAAAGGGCTTTATAATGGCCCCTCTGCTGCAGTCGAAGTGAATGGGTCCCTGTCAGGGACCTTTAAACTGTATAATGGCACTAGGCAGGTGTGTCCATTATCCCCGTTATTTGTTCTATCCCTGGAACCACTTTTGGCATTGGTAAGAAAAAAACATGGATATTAAGGGAATTAAGATAGGAGAAGTGGAGCACAAGGTGGCAGCGTATGCAGATAATATGTTGTTCTATATTGTGGATCCTAGACGGACGCTGCCTAACCTAATGGGATAATTAAAACGATACGGGGAGTTGTCAAATCTGAAAATAAACCTTTCAAAACCAGAAATCTTAAATATTAATTTTTCAAAGGTAGAGATGCAGATTTTGCAAAAAGATTTTCCATTTACATGGAGGGAGAGGGAATTAAGCTACTTGGGAATAAAGCTAACCCCCTCAATAAAGAGGATCTATCAAGTTAATTATATACCATTAATAAATTAAATTAAAGAGGAGTTGAGAAAACTCTCAATGGGGCGGGTCTTGTGGATTGGACGTATTAATCTGGTTAAGATTGTGATAGTCCCAAATATCCTGTATAAGTTTCAAATGCTCCCAATATATTTACCAGGATTTTTTTAGGAAAAGAAAAAATTGATACTGAGGTTTATATGGGCTAATAAGAAACCAAGAATTAAGTATGAGGTTTTATGTAACAAGAAAAAGGAGGATTAAATTTGCCAAATATGAGTAAGTATTATATGTCAGTGTTATTATCATGGGTGGTAGTTTGGACAAATAATTCACAAGAAAAAAAGTTGGGTTAAAATGGAATGTACATTAAGTAATGCACAATTAGAAAGGATTATCTGGATGCCATGAAAACTTTGACTTGTGTAACCCATCCCATATTCTCAACAGCTTTTGCGTCAGTGTGCTACTATTTTCATCTAATTCTCAAAGGGCTGGAAGCACAATTCACTGTTGATACCCCTGGTGGGTGCGGATTTTTTTCCACCAGGGAATAATATCTCTGGCAAATGGTTTAAAAATAGAAATGTACGGGTAAGGGATATAGTAGATAAGGGGAAGTTATGTACTTTTCAAGAGTTAAAGAGTAAAAAAGATCTATTTTATACATTAGACAAATTCAGATACTATCAACTAGGACACTGTCTCAACATTCCCCCAACCACAGAGGATGCCGGAGGATATGCTTCCATTTGAAAAAAATGTTGAGTTCTGGGATAGTGCATAAACATGTAACCTCAAGGATATACAAGATCCTTACTGAATGGATGAGATCTTAACCTCCGCTATTCTTAGAAAAATGGGAAAGAGAATTGGGTACAAAATGAATGAGCAACAGAAGAATAAAATGTATGCATGGGGTGGTAAATATGAACACAGCAGAAATTAATTATAAATGTTTAACCTGATGGTATTTTACACCAAGTGTGGCACCACTATGTTGAAGGGGTTGGGGGGAAGGGGGACACTGGCCCACATATGTTGGGAGTGTTCAAAAATAAAGGGGTCTTGGCAAGATATAATACAATATATACAGGAGATTTTGGGGATAACAATTCAAAAAGACCTGTGGTTGTGCCTATTTTATAAGACAGAGGTGTCAGTGAAAATCTAAAAATAATATACTATACCATCTAATCAGCGCTGCAAAAGGTTTAATCCCCAAATTGTGGCAGGCACGAGACCCTCCATCAATGAGGGATTGGACAGACAGTATCGAGTATATAAATAAAATGGAGGAGCTATATCATATAGATGATGATGGAATGGAAAAATTTAGAAAGGACTGGAGTAGGTAGTATGATTTTAAGACATCTGAAAAATACCTTGAAGCAATGGGTGCCCCAATAGTAGAGCTGGAGAATTAAACTAAATAAATGGACAGCTGTAAAGTGAAGAGAGAATATAGGGTTGAGGTTGTGATTGGAAAACAGGGTAGGAAAGAAATGGAAAGAAATATTTGGACAGGGGTAATTTATTGGGGAGGGAGGGATAAGGGGGAGGTGGAATGTGGGGTAAAGAAGGATTTTTTTTGGATTGTTTGTGTTTTGATAAATTTAATTTTTTTTTAAATAAAATTTAATAAAAGATATGAATAAAAAAAAAAAAAGAAGATCTCCAGGATAAAGTTGTGGACAGGCACAAGTCAGGAGACTGATACATAACAAGGCATATCAATACCTAGAAGCACAGTGAAGTCCATTATTAAGTGGAAGGTATTCGGTACAACACAAACCCACCCTGGATCAGGGTGTTGCTCCAAACTGGATGAAAGAGCCAGGAGGAAACTGGACAGAGAGGCTACCAAGAGGCCAGCAACAACTTTGAAGTAGTTGCAGGAACAAGCGACAAGCTTCGTGTGACAATCACAGCAGAATCGCACTGTGTTTTAGGTGCCATTGAAAATGGATGGCACCTCAACAAGCATGGCACGATTTGTCAATTTTGCTAATCTAATCACCGCGATTCTGCCCGCAATACAAAATTCCCTAAATGTAAATGGAGCCTCAAAGTCTCAACAAAGCTGTTTAAATCTGGCTTAATACATTGCAAATGCTTTGTAAAAACTTGCTGTACACACAGTTTTTACACATGCTGAAGCGCATACCCAACAAAGGCCTTAGACCTGCTCACTAGCATGCAGGTATCACATAAATGTCAGAATAAAAACTGTATGTTATGGCTTTTGTACTGCTAATCCTTTGTATTTTCATTACCTGCCAATCTATTTGGGCAGGTGTAGAGTGCTTGATAGATCAGGAGTCCCCTGGCTCTCCATCAGCTTCTGCAGACATTGATAGGCAGGAATGAATGGAAAATTGAGCGGCCAGGGTCCTCCTACTGCAAGAAGTGGTGCTCATAAAAGAAAACTAAAGAGGAAACCATGGGAAGAAGGGGCATAGTGGCCATTGGTCTTGTTAAACAGAAATAGGGAACAACATTTCCAAAATAATGAGATTCAAAGCAGAGTTTTGCAATGGCTGCACAACGTTATTGAAAAATATGATATTACTTGGAGGTAACAAATGACCTTTCTAAAAAGGGATGTAAAATGTTTACCCTGAATTCAGCTTTAAAGTGTTAATTCACCTTTCAAGAAAAAATAAAAAGGTAAACACCGTACCCCCCTCAGTCCCCACTGCACTTGCCTCCAGGGATGCTGAGCTGTCAATGTCCTCGCAGCTCATCCATCAGTCCAGGGATTTGAAATCCCCATTCTTCTCCCTCTTCTCTGTGCAGTGTTTCAGGCATGGACCAGAGAGATTCTGATTGGTCAGCGCCATCACACTGACTTGCTCTGGTCCATCTTGGAAGTGTTGCACAGAGAAGAGCGGGAATTCCAAATCTCCAGGCTGCTGAACCAGCTGTGTGGGCACTGACAGCTCAGAATTCCTGGACTGGAAGTACACAGCAGGGATTGGTGGTGGGGAGGGTTTACGGTGTTCATTTAACTTTTAATTTACTCGAAAAAAGTGAACATACACTTAAAAAAAATATACAATATACAAAATTCACAATCACGTTCCAACTTATACTGTTAAAATTAAAACAACACCCAAAGCCTCTAATGACAAGTATTTCAGCCAGGAATTAGCAGTTTATCCAGACTAGCCCAATTAGGTCCCTATGCTACAGGTGATTAGGCATCAGATAAAATAAAATTGCGGTTTCATCATAAAGCCGCTATAACAGCAATATAATCTGTGGAATGCATGAACTGTTGTGCCATCACAGAATTCTGTGGATTCAGGTGCTTTCCAGCAATAAACAAGGGGTGAGCAGAGTTTAGGTATTTTCACAAAAAACAACAGCCATAGCTCTGTAACGTTGAAGGATGTAGCCGGTTGATGCAAATGTGCCAATCACACGGAGACTTTGTTCAACACGGAACAAATACAGTACTGTGCAGTATTTTTTTCGCACCTGCCTAAAACTTTTGCAAATAAAGTTTTTCTCAGTTAAAAAAAATGGAAAGTAAATGAACAAAGCTGAAACCCAAATCAAATGAATATTTGGTGTGACCACCCTTTGCCTTCATCTAGGTAGACTTGCACACAGTTTTTGAAGGAACTCGGCAGGTAGGTTGTTCCAGACATTTTGGAGAACTAACCACAGATCTTCTGTGGATGTAGGCTGCCTCAAATCCTTCTGTCCCTTCGTGTAATCCCAGACAGACGCCATGGTGTTGAGATCAGGGCCCTGTGGGGGCCAAACTATCACTTCCAGGACTCCTTGTCCTTTACACAGAAGATAGTTCTTAAATGACATTGGCTGTATGTTTGAGGTTGTTGTTCTGCTGTAGAATAAATTCACCCTCCTCCCTGGCATGATGGAGAAGTATCTGCTTGTATTTCTCAGCATTGAGGATACCATTGATCCTGAACAAATCTCCAACTCCATTTGCAGAAATTCAGCCCCAAACATGCGAGGAATCTCCACCATGCTTCACAGTTGGCTGCAGGCACTCATTGTACCGCGCTCTAGTCCGTCACCAACAAACTGCCTACTGCTACAGCCAAATATGTCAGATTTGACTCATCAGTCCAGAACATTTTGCTGCCATTTTTCTACACCCCAGTTCCTATGTCTTTCTACATTGTTGAGTCACTTAGCCTTGTTTCCACTTCGGAGATATGGATTTCTGGCAGAAATTCTTCTGGGAAGACAAGTTCTGGCCACAAATCTCTGAACAGTAGAGGGGTGTATCTGGGTCCCACTGGTTTCCCCCAGTTCTATGCTGCTGGCATTGCTGGACATCTTTCGAGGTGGAAGAGAAGCAAGAATGATGTCTTTCATCTGCTGCATTAAGTTTCTCTTGCTGACCACTGCGCCTACGATCCTCAACATTGCCGGTTTCTTTGTGCTTCCTCAAAAGAGCTTGATGAAATGAAGTGATGCTTTTTTGAAGCCAAAGGGTAGTTACACCAAATAATGATTTGATTTAGATTTTTCTTCCGTTTGCTCACTTTGCATTTTGTGAATTGATAAAAACAATTAAAATATATATTTTTGAAAACATTCTCACTTTACAGCATTTCTTCACACCCGGCTATAAAACGTTTGTACAAAGAAATCAGATTCGGTTTGACTTTAGTGCTATCCACAATGAACAAATGCCATAGCACCGTATCCTCCTAGCATGGAGCCAGTTAAACAAATGCAGCAATCTAGTAGATACTCTATTCAGCAACAAAAACCAGCAGCTACACAGAGATTCTTGGCTTCCATATTGCTTACAGTTATAAATGTCATATGAATTGCAGTTTCTCGCAAATGGAGGTGCAGTTGCACAATTTAATCCTAGCACACATACGTTCTGCAGTTTGTTACCGGATACTATTCACTTTATAAAGAGCACATAATCTCTTAAGGTAGCGTGTACATCGATCACACTGAGTGAGCTGCAAAACCACAGGTTACTGTCATCCAATAGCTGCAAATTGAAGCCAGACTAGAATTAGTACTGTGGACTCAATCACAGGTATGAGAAACCATGCTAGCAAATGTTAAGCAGTCCATGGCTGTCAGACGCTCATCTGTTTACGCTCACTCAATCTGCTCCCAAAAGGTTGCAGTTATTGGGCAGTTTTCAAGAGCTCATATCTATTTCTTTATTATTTCTCAATTCCTGAGCACTTTCTCAGCATTTAAAGATGATCTCTGTGTTTTAACTTTAAATTGTTCATTTGGACTAAGGTGCTACATACAGTAATACAGTGCTGTGCTGTGCTCTGGCAGCAGGACCGGAATTTCCCACTTTAGTCCCAGAACAAAATCGAGTCAGGTTGAGTGGTGCTCAGCTTTTCACAGGGACTTTGTATTCTATGAATAGAAAGCTTCCTCTGATTGTCTGAGGTGGAGTTGGTGACATTATCTGTCTGCCTCTCTGCCTTAGCCAGTCAGCGGAAGCACTCTATTTATTCAATTATAGAATAAAAACCTCCCTGTGAAAGCCTGAGCGCCGCCCAGCCTGACTAGATTTTGTTCTGGAATTGAAGCGGGAAGTTTTAGTCCTGCTGCCGGAACACGGCTCTGTTTACCGGATGTACAGTATCTCCAAGAAGTGAGTCCACCCCTCACATTTTTGTAAATATTTTATTATATATTTTCATGTGACAACACTGAAGAAATGACACTTTGCTACAATGTGACGTAGTCAGTGTACAGCTTGTATAACATGTAAATTTGCTGTCCCCTCAAAATAACTCAACACACCGCCATTAATGTTAAACCGCTGGCAACAAAAGTGAGTCCACCCCTAAGTGACAAGGTCCAAATTGGGCCCAATTAGCCATTTTCGCTCCCCGGTGTCCTGTGACTCGTTAGTGTTACAAGGTCTGAGGTGTGAATGGGGAGCAGGTGTGTTAAATTTGGTGTTATCGCTCTCACTCTCTCATACTGGTCACTGGAAGTTCAACATGGCACCTCGTGGCAAAGAACTCTCTGAGGATCTGAAAAAAAAGAATTGTTGCTCTACATGAAGATGGCCTAGGCTATAAGAAGATTGCCAAGACCCTGAAACTGAGCTGCAGCACGGTGGCCAAGACCGTACAGCGGTTTAACAGGACAAGTTGAGTGCACGTGCTCAGCGTCATATCCAGAGGTTGTCTTTGGGACATAGATGTATGAGTGCTGCCAGCATTGCTACAGAGGTTGAAGGGGTGGGGGGTCAGCCTGTCAGTGCTCAGACCATACGCCGCACGCTGCATCAAATTGGTCTGCATAGCTGTTGTCATAGAAGGAAGCCTCTTCTAAAGATGATGCACAAGAACAGTACAAAGACAAGTGTGTCTTGCCTACAGTCAAGCATGGTGGTGGCAGTGTCATGGTCTGGGGCTGCATGAGTGCTGCCGACACTGGGGAGCTACAGTTCATTGAAGGAACCATGAATGCCAACATGTACTGTGACATACTGAAGCAGAGCATCACCCCCTCCCTTACGGAGACTGGGTCACAGGGCAATATAAGAACGACCCCAAACACACCTCCAAGACGACCATTGCCTTGCTAAAGAAGCTGGGGGTAAAGGTGATGGACTGGCCAAACAGGTCTCCTGACCTAAATCCTATTGAGCATCTGTGGGGCGTTTTTTTTGCCCGCAGTTGCACAAAGTTCTTCCCGTACAGCTGCATCTTCATTCATAGAGTTCTGGGAATTAATGAATTACAAGTTCTGCCACCACAGCAGACAGACTTCTAGTTCTCACCACACTTGTAAGTCCTCTGTATGGACATAGAGCTGAAGGAAAAATCTGAGGGAGCCTGTGCATTGCACTCGGATCCCACTGATTGCAGGTGCAGTGCTTTGCAGGCTCCTGTACAAAACAATAGTAAAGTCATTTGCAGGAGAAAAAAAAAAATGTGTATTTATTATTTTTCTGTAAAAGGTGGACTTCGCCTTAAAGTCCTCAAGCATGCACCACTCTCTGACTACTTACCAAACCTCATCAGATTTATATGAACACAATACATATGTTGCAATGCTGAGGGGATCAGGCCTGCGTACCAGATGGCTTTGGATATGTTAAGGTTAGAGGGCTAGGGTTGAGTTGGCCATACACAGAGCAAATTCGAAACATGGGTGTCCCTGTCAGCACCCTCTTGCCAGACATTCTTTCATCCAAAAATTGAAGGAGCCAGGAATAAAATTGTCAGAAGAACAGTGTCTGAATCCAATCAGAATACCTGAACAGTGACTGCATCTAACAGCCACCAGCACCAGGTGTCAGAATACAATATCCAGCAGTAGGGTTTCATCCATTCACACTGTTTAGCATGGATGGAGGAATCAATAGATTTCTCTTATTCAGCCCTGTGTATGGCCAGCATTAAAGAGCAAGGGGGCTAAGGTAAATCTCAGAACATGCAGCTCCTTTATTATGAGGCATTGTGAGAATGTCAGGGACAGCCAAGACTTTAGCCACAATGCACTTCAAAAGCTTGGACAAGCTAGCAGTAACGGAAGTGTAACAAATACAACTATGGATCAGGCCATATTGGAATGACTAGATGGTAGAATTTTATTAGTCACAGAGGAAAAACCACAAGCACCCACCTTTCCTGTCACGGTGAGATTCCTCCAGCTGCTGTTCCATTTTGGCAATTTGCTGATTCTGTAGCTCTTTCTCGGAGTCTTTCTTTAGCTTCTGCTCCTTCAGCTGCTCCCGACATTGCTGGTATTGAGCGCGAAGCTTGCGTTCCTTCTCCTCTCGCTCCTTCACCTCCTCACACAGCCACTGCAGCTTGGTCTGATGGGAAAGTTAGAATGAGTGATAGACTTCTTATTAACACATGCAAGGTTTCCCAAAGATGATGACAAGGTGAGCTGATGTTTAATCTGGTTAGCTTTTGCCTTCCCAGGTTTATCCCTTCCCCTTTGTCAACATGCTAATGACATTTAAAAAAACAAAACAAAAAAAACAAACTTTAGACCCAGTGCCATAATCATCATGTCTCTGTGCTTCCCTATGCAACCCCAACAGATCATGGCCGGTGGGAAGAGCCGGCAGTGCTGTACTTAGTTTCATAGCTCCCTGCCTTAGTAATCCTTTTAAGAGTCCTCAACCCCGATGCAAGCAGTAGGTTGGCTCTATGCTTGATGAGTGTCAATCAGAAGAAGTGGGCACTCCTAGGCTTTGTGGTAGTATTGTCAGCATGCAACGCTCGCTCCCGCACTGGGACTACATATTACCATACCAAAGCGCTGCATGGGCTTCATAGTCAAACTGTGGCTTTACAGGGTGACCGGCTGCAAGCTGGGTTTGCACACAGAAATGGTGCTGGTGAGAGACATTGATGGAAGATTTGGGGGGAGTAAATCTTGCTTCAAAAGGTAAGCAAAAAAAAAAAAAACAGATGGGTGGTAGTCAAGTTAATTTTTTCCTGGAGATAAACTTTAAAAAATAGTCTACCCTCAAGGATCTCTGCTTCTGCACTCATTGCAAACTCACTTATCCTGCTTTATTTCTCCACAATGTAAAATGATTTAGTATCCAGCAGCAACAGCCAGACTCCGCCATAATGGTTGCAACAGGTAAGAAGTGCCAGGTGCATAAATTTCACTGCCTGAGCCCCAGTGGGCAGATAAATTAACCTGTCAGGCTCCACCCTAAGGGCAAACAGAAATTCTAGGAACAACTGAGCGTTCAATACAGCAAGTGCTCCTTGGGTTCAGCTCAGGCTTGCCTGGCTTCGGCCGCCTCCCAGTAGCTGATATACGACTTCAGTTATAGGCAGCACATTACTGGCAGCGGCAGTACAGTCCTCTGCACACATCTGCCTGGATTTCCCATCAATTGTAAAAGAATTATGGAGAAAAAGAGATTTTCACTGCCAGGGACAAGTGTGCTGCAATCCAGGAGCCTGGAAGGTGGCGCTCTTCCACCACTACAGCCTGCAGGTGTCTTTGTGCCTGACTCTGGGGAACCATGCACATCTGTGCTCCTGGCCAGCGGCCACTTGGCCACTCCTGACTTTGCTAACTGGTCAGTGAAGGCTGCCAAATGTAAAGTGGAACCCCAACAGATATTAAAAGGAAAAAAAAAATTATTTTAGGAGCTCTTTAAAAACATGTATTCTTAAAAAGAAATTGGAACTGCACTCATTTTTAAAACAGTGGAAGGGTTTTAATGCTCTCTGGTCACTCACGGTATTGTTGAAAACCCATGTCACCCATTGTGTGCTGTGGGTTCTATCCCCCAAACCACTACGCCATTGCGGAGTCCTATAATGATGTATGGGTTTGAAGATGGAGCCACAGCACACAGCAGGGGATACAGTTATTCAACACTTAAATGGCAAAGGTCTTACGGAGGCTGCAGTGCTGGAACGGAGAGACACAGGCCATCAAAGGGGTGACCACTTATACTGTGGGGGGTAGGGGGACAGATACTTTAGTGAGGCAACAGTAGCTTGCAGAAGGTACAATAAGAGCAAGTGGATGTGAATGTAGTTACCGAAGGGTACAAGAAGAGCTGGAAGAGTAGCTGGCAGAGGGCACAAGAGAAGGGAAAAGAAGCCGGCAGGGGTAAAAGAAGGAGCAGGCAGATGAAAGAGTAGCTGGCAGAGGGTACAGGAAGAGCCAATAGAGTGGAGAGTAGCTAGCATAGGGTACAGGAAGAGCCAATAGAGTGAAGAGTAGCTGGCAGAGGGTACAGGAAGAGCCAATAGAGTGAAGAGCAGCTGGCAGAGGGTACAGGAAGAGCCAACAGAGTGAAGAGTAGCTGGCAGAGGGTACAGGAAGAGCCAACAGAGTGAAGAGTAGCTGGCAGAGGGTACAGGAAGAGCCAATAGAGTGAAGAGTAGCTGGCAGAGGGCACAAAAGGAGCAGATGGAGAGAAGTGTAACGGGCAGGGGTCATAACAGTAGCAGAGGGTAAGAGAAGGAATAATTAGAGGGAGAGCAGCTGGCAGAGGTTAAAAGAGTAAGGAAGAGTAGCTGGCAGAGGGTACGAGAAGAAGGAAGAGTAGCTGGCAGAGGTTCAATAGAAGCGGATAAGGGGAAAAGTAGCTGGCAGAGGGTACAGGAGGAGTGGGTAGAGGGAGAGACAGACAGTAAAGGTTAATACAGGCTGACAGATGAGAGAAGGAGTTCACAGAATATTTGTGTGAGCTCCTCCAGCTGCTGCTGTCTGTGTGGCCTCTCCTGCACACAGCTGCTCACTCCAGGCGCTCACATCTTAGAGCGGGGACATCTCCCCATCACATGCTGGGGCCCAGAGAGACTTTTTAACAAGGGAGGAAGCATTCCAGAGCAGCTGAGGAGGCCTCCCACCGCCAGAAGCCTCAGACCTCCTATATGTTCCTAAACTATAGAGGAAGGAAAGGTGACAAGCAGTCATGGTAGTCTTACCTTGGTCTCTGCCAGCCAGTAGTGGGGATCATTCCTCAGGTGAGTTCCCGCAGACACAGCCTTTATCAGATGACAGAAAATGTCTTCAGAATACTGAATTTGGCACTATACTATTATTATTATACAGGATTTATATAGCGCCAACAGTTTGCGCAGCGCTTTACAATATAAGGGAGACAGTACAATTACAATACATTTCAGTACAGAAGGAATAGGAGGGCCCGGCTCGTGGAGCTTACAATCTAAAGGAAGGGGGAGGTGATACAAAAGGTGATAGCTGTGGGGAATGATCTGGCGGAGGTGATTCAAGTACAGTTCTTAGGTGCAGGTGGGGTAGGCTTCCCTGAAGAAGTGAGTTTTCAAAGATCGCCTAAAGACAGGGTGGGGGCTGACCGGACATGCTGTGGTAGGGAGTTCCAGAGGATGGGAGATGCTCTGGAGAAGTCCTGGAGGCAAGCGTGGGAGGAGGTGATGAGGGAGCTAGAGAGGAGGATATCATGGGAGGAGCGGAGTGGGCGATTTGGGTGGTATCTGTGGATGAGGTTGGTGATGTAGCTAGGGGCAGTGTTGAGGATGGCTTTGTAAGCTGTGGTTAGTATTTTGAATTTTATACGTTGGGTTAGTGGAAGCCAGTGGAGGGATTGGCAGAGAGGGGCAGCAGTCGCTGATCGGTTGGTAAGGTGAAGGAGTCTAGCAGCAGCATTCATAATAGAGTGAAGGGGGGATAGCCTGTGTAACAGTAGACCAGTGAGGAGGGAGTTGCAGTAATCGAGGCGGGATATAACCAAGGCGTGGATGAGTTGTTTTGTGGTGTCATTGGTCAGGAAGGGGCGGATTTTGGAAATGTTCCGGAGGTTGAGGCGGCAAAATTTAGCCAGTGAGTGGATGTGGGGTCCAAAGGAGAGGTCAGAGTCTAGGATTACACCTAGCACCCTGGCATGAGGGGAAGGACCAATGGTTGTGCTGTTGATCTTAATGGTAAAGTCGTGAGTGGGGGATCGGGGAGGAGGAAATATTACAAGCTCAGTTTTTGAAAGATTGAGTTTGAGGTAGTGATGTGACGTCCATGCTGATATGTCGCTTAGTACATTTGTGATACGTGAGGAGATTGAGGGGGTGAGCTGGGGAGTGGAGAGAGAGATCTGGGTGTAATCAGCATAGAGGTGGTATTGGAAGCCATGGAGGTTATCAGTTGGCCTAGGGAGGAGGTATAGAGAGAGAAAAGGGGCCCAAGAACAGCACCTTGGGGTACCCCAACAATAAGAGGAAGCGGAGTGGAGGAGGAGTTGTATGTGAAACTGAAAGTGCGCTGAGAAAGGTAAGAGGAGAACCAGGAGAGAGCAGAGTCACGGAGGCCGATGGAGTGGAGTTTACGGAGGAGGAGCGGGTGGTCAACTGTGCCAAAGGCAGCGGAAAGGTCAAGGAGTAGGAGTAATGGCTGTGGGTTTTAGCAGTTAGTAGTATATTCATTCTGATAGTACTATTCATTCTGATTGGCTGTTACTCACATTGCTCATTTTTGACTGATCCTAACAGAAGGGAATATAAGGGAAGAGGTTACAGGGGTGCCAGGGAGAAATTTTAAGAGGCGGAGGGAAGGTTAGTGAGAAATTATAGAAGCTGCTGAACATAAGAAGGCTGGTGGCCTTCAGAGTTGATGGGGATGTGAGCCGGTGAAGGTGAGCACAGGGAGGTGAGAGGTGTGAGCAGTGGATTGGTATAAAAACAAACACAGTCAAAAACAAAGTTACTATGGGGAGCTAGTGATGGTCAGAAGAACAGTGTAGTAGTATAAGGCTACCACAAGATATTGGAGGTCAATGCGCATTAGTATGAGATGCTGGGGGTTATTGGCTATGAACAGAAGTGCGATACAAGGACTGGAGGATGAAGGCAGGTAAAGGCATGATTGAGGGTAATTGGCTGGGTACAGCAGTAAGGTACTAGGACTGGAGTTAGCAGAGAAGGACTGAGAGCAGGTGCTGCAACAGGGCAGTAATACAGGAGGACTGTGGGTCACTGGTGGGGTGCAGCACTAGGATACAAGGACAGGATTTAGGACAGGAGGGTGAAAGAGGGTAGTGGGGAAAGACAGTAAAAGGATAACTGATGTTATATAGGAGGCTGGCAGGCAGTTGTGATTAGGAGACTGGCAGACCGTGGAGATCAGAATGGGGAATTACCTTGAATCTATCCATGGAATTTCTGGACAGCAGTTGACAGGCTGAGTTGATTTCAGTCTCTAGAATACTCAGAATGGTTTCCTGTTCCGTCTCCAGAGAATCTAGCTTCTCCCGCAAACTCTGGTTGTCCTCTTCCAGCTTCCTTGTGTTCTGTCCTACAGTGCTGAGCTGCTGAGCCTGTGGAAGCAGAGATAAGCAGAGTCCAGATTAGGGTGACAAAGAAAATGACAACACCAGTATCGCCCATCTGCTTACAGACTGCATGCAGCTTTAACATGAGGCATCACAAAAAGACCAAACCCTACATAAGGTAACATATGACTAAAATATTAATATTTCCCAATGTTAATCAGAATGTGAAAAGGCTTGGAGCAGTCTTAACATATACCCCCATGACATCATCATACTCCAAAATAGTCAAGACTCTGAATTATAATAAACAACCATGGCACTACCTGCCTGGAGTTTGCATGTTCTTCCTGTGCCTGCATAGGTGTCCTCCGGGTACTCCGGTTTCCTCCCACTCTGCAAAGACATGCTGGCACGTGTCCAAGTTGGCTCTAGTAGGTTTATGAATGTGAGTTAGGAACCTTAAGCCAACCATAGATGAATCGAATCTTGGTCAGGGTGGGACCGGCTGAGATTCAATCCATCTATGGGCAGGCTGACTGTACCAAAGGTGATCCATCGACCGGCTTTGGCACGGATTGTACACTGCACACTTCAAAGACATGCTGGGAGGTTAATTGGCTCCTGTCTAATTTGGTCCTAGTATGTGTATGTCTGCATGTGAGTTAGGGAACATAGATTGTAAACTCCTTGAGGGGCAAGAACTGATGTGAATGTACAATATATATGCAAAGCAATAAGTACCGGCAATAAATTAAAGAAAAAAAAGTCTAATCAAAGTACCAGATCAAAAAACTCAATATTTTAATATTGTTGTCCATTAACAACAAAATATGAAACAGCCAATGTGTCTTGTCTCGGGGGGTTCAAAGATCTTCAACTTCTTCAGGGGCTAAAATATCAGGTATTTGGGAGGAATAAAAATGGCAGCTGTCATTTTGCTCCTGGGTACCTTTCACTGTTCATCTTCCAGACAATAAAAGTGGAACAAAAACTCCAAAATACTTACCTCTGCTTCAACAGTCTGGTCTCATGCCTGCATTTGCTTCCTGACATCTTCTTGCAGGTGCCATTCTTCGGCCATCTAGATCAGCCAGAGCAGGCTGACTTCATTCCTGCGCATGCACAGGAATGCAGTCATCTTGGAATACAGGAATTTACACTGAGCTGCGCATGCATTTTAATGAAGTATTAAGTAAACTGAATTTTCATGAAGTACTGAGCTGCAAAAGGACAATGGACAGTGTAGCTTTTATTAACTGGAGAATAGCTTGAGACTCATTCAAAAACCCAGACAAGACTTGTTATTGGAGGGCAGAGACTAACCTCAAAATGGTAGCAAATATGTCGGGAATACAACTCGTCGGACCATGTGCACAGCCTAGATGTGGACCTGGACACTGACTTATCAATTAAAGGATAAGATCACCTTAAGTAACGTGGCAAATGTTACACCAGCAATGAATGTGTAACGTAACTGTGCATCTCTCCTGCCACCCCCCCCCCCCCCAACCTTCCTGTGACAGCAGGTGTGGGTTCCTCTCCCCTGCAGCTGCTGTCATATTTTTAAGTTTACAAAGCCATGCGGGGCTCTGCCCACATCAAGTGTCATCTGGCACCACGCCAGATGGCTTGTAGTTCTCAATGAATGGCGAGGGTGGTGATGAGCACCCTTGTACTTCATTGACACTTCCTCCAGCTTTCTAACAGGAAGCCCGAACAGAAGTACAGGCAAGAAAGCTGGAGTGTCTGTGGGAGCCTGACATTGCACCCGCGATCCACTGATCACAAGTGTAATGTTCTGCAGGTTCCTGAGAAAATAAATAAATAAATAAATGCACTTTTTTTACCTTTAGAACATGTGCATATGGTTTTTATTTAAAGTGGAGTTCCAGTCACACTGTAAAAAGATAAAGTGTAGCTGCTGATTTTTAAAAAACAGCCACTCACCTGTCCCATGATCCCGCGGTGTCCTCCCCGAAGCCCGTTTCACCAGCTATCTGGTGTTCCAGGCGCTGGAATCTTCAGCGTGGGCATCCGGTTGTGACAGCTTGTGGCTTCACAGCCGAGTGCCCACTGCTCATGTGCAAGTAGCACTACGCCTCCTGAATGGCCCCCGTAGTCTTCCGGAATCTGTCACGTGTCCCAGAAGACTACGGGGAGGGAGAGTAGGAGGACAACTTCCACTTCCGATCGCCTAGGTGATCGCAGCGGAAGTGGGAACCTGTCAATTTAGGGTACCCTCTCTCCAAAGGTGCCAATCCTTAATGGGGAGCGGGGGACCAGTCTTTAAAGTGTAATTTCCCCTTTTAGGTGGCGCTCCGCTTTAAAAAGTGAACTTAGCCTTCCAGGTATCAGCTGCCTTCAGAACCCACTTCCACAATCTCAGGAATATTTCAAGGATCAAACATTCAAGAATCCACTTTTGTATCATCCTCTGCGCATGACCTTTTTGTTTGTCTCCCACTCCCTTAACCTACTAACAATTACAGACCTGTAATACAGGCATTCTGCCCTTGCCATCCTATGACTATGGCTGCACGCCAGGCATCCTGCCCTTTGCATCCTATGACTATGGTTGCACTCTGGGCACTCTGTTTGCCATCCTATGAGTTTGCTCACACTCCAGGCATTCTGCACTCACCATCCTATGAATATGGCTGAACTCTGCGTACTCTGCCCTTCCCATCCTGTAAATATGGCTGCACTTCGAGCACTCTGCTCTTGCCATCCTATGACTATGGCTGTACTCCAGCCACTCTGCCCTTGCCATCCTATGACTGGCTGCATTTTTTGGGCTCTTTGCTTGCCATCCTATGACTATGGCTGCACTCCAGGTACTCTGCTCTCACCATCCTATGAATATGTTTACACTCTGGGAACTCCGCTCCTACCATCCTATAAATATGGCTGCACTCTGCTCTTGCCATCCTTTAACTATGAATGCATGCCAGATACTTTGCTTGCCATCCTATCTCCTCCTCCATCCTGATATAGTTCCTCATTCAGAGGCTGGCTGTCACATAAGAAGAGAATTATCAGCGGGAGTTTCCCTTACAGATGCTACGAAGGACCATGGAAGCAGATATTACTGGTCATGTGGAGCACGGATCCAGTTATACACCAGACACACATCAAAGCAACCATTTACTGCCTTCCACGTGTTTCATATGTGTGATGTGTCAGTGGGATCCCTGGGGTGACGTGCTGAGCTCACACTCCCCCACTGTCACAACCATCCTCAGTGTCTGATCACACTCTGCACACCATCCAGATACAGCACATGTAGACAGGAAGAACATGTGGCTATTCTAGAAGGCAGACTTTGACGGGGCTGAGACAAGAAAATGATCTTTTACCTCCATGACTGCAACTATTCAGTGAGACTGAAGCTCCCCCAGCTGACTGAATGGAGAAGTACACCTCTGCTGTATAACTCAATATAACTAAAAATCTGCAAAAAGTCAGGCTAGCCCAGGGGTGGACTGACAACTCATGGGGCCCCCGGGCAATAGGGGATCGTGGGGCCCCTTTGTCCTTGCACAAACTCAAAAAAGCCTATGAAAAAGGTACCAGGGGCATCTCATTGGGCTCCCTACAGACCCCAGGCCCTTGGGCAGTGCCCGAGTTTCCAAATGGTCAGTCTGCCTCTGCTGGCCATAGAAAGATTTTGGGTATGTCCAGCTTTACACATAGCAACCAATCAGGTTTCATCTTTTACTGTCTGAGAAAATTGAACACATTCAACTTTTGTGGAGAGGTAAATCCCTAAAGTGGACTTCAAAACCATTTGAGATGCTGTCAGCAGTTGAGAAATGTAATCATATCCATTAACATATGGCAAAATCCTCTTCTCTGATGTGTTTAAGGGAGGCAGTACTGTAGATAGTCTCTAATAGGGATCAGTTACCCATTGTTCACAATTTGTTCATGGTTGATTTTAAGCATGGAAAGCGTAGAATGGGACTGACCCCCTCCAAGTCGCCAGCTCGAGTACCTGCCTATACCCTTTCAGACCTGACCAGCAATGTGGCGGTGCAGAGCCGAGGGAAGTCAGGTTATCCTGCTGCTCTGGGCCCACCATTCCCCTCTAGACCATCCCAGGCACTTGCATATGGCATGAAGTACAAGCGCCTGGAATAGATACAAGAGCCGAGTCATCTGGAACCACCACAACAGAACAGGTGACCATGTTCCACCTTAATTTCTCTGCACCATTCAGCATATGGGGAAGGGGAGAGAAAAAGAAAAGTACTTCTGATGAGGACAGGCATTAAAGAGATAAACGGGTGGAATTGGGGGGTTGGGGTTTACTACTAATGATGACCAACACTATAATTGGCAATAGTAAAATGTAGGCTTACTGACCATCAAAGTAAGGAAAGCATTGCTTGGGGAGGAAGGGGGCACACTGACAAACAATGCATGATTATCTTATTGCCCGATCATTACTGACCACACAAACTTTAAATTTGGCCACACCCACTTAACATGTTTTAACTTCCCCTGAGATCTTTGGTTTCTAAAGTAGATCTCCACCACTCTTGGGTTGTCTATCCCTGATCTTTACCACAGCAACATAACCCAGCTAACAGACTCCCTCCAGTGCTGTATCCCCCAATGAAAGAAAGAGAAAGTTAAATATTGATTAGCAGATAAGATATAACCCACTTTTCTGGTTCATCCTGCTCTCACCTTCTCCTCTGCATCCTGTGCAGACAGCTGGTACTTGCACCTCAGGGTGGCGTACTCCTCTTTGCCCCGCAACACTTCCTCTGAAAATTTGTCACATTCCACCTTCATCTTCTCCACACGCTGGCGCTCTGCTTTCATCAAAGACTTATTGTCGATGAGCTCAGCCTACAACATAAATTCATTTAATTTTCAGGATCAGTTCCAAATCTATATGTTCAGTGTGTGTGTGGAGCAGTGCAAGGTAGTATTTGTGGTGTTTGGGACCCTGGCACAGATCCTTCCTTCACAGCCTGGTGGGTCACAGATTAAATCTGTGCCAGCCTACTCCTGACTGACCTGAGCTGTGATCATTGACTGACACTCACGTGCTGCCAGTCTGCAAATAACTGCACGAAGCTGCAATTATGTACCTGCAGCTGTAGAGAACTGTGGTAACATGCAAGTGTTTACAAACAAAATACAAGACTACAAGAAGGGTTGATGTAGCAGAACACAGGAAGAGTAACATTATTTTTGGTAGTATGGCTTGCATGACACCACTTCCAACAACTCTATTTTTTTTTATTTGTTTTTTAAAACGGAGATCATTTTTTTTTAAACCAATCTCAGGGTCTGCTTTTGGAACCTCAGTCGAAAAATGATAGTGGGCAAGATTATCATACATATTTAATATCTTTAATACCTTGTTAGTCACTCACCCCAGGCAAGCATGCAACAAGTAAAAGGTGCAGTGATGTTACAATTCCTAAAAGATTGTTTATCACAACATTTATTTCAGTTAAATATAAAGAGACCATTTTAAAAATGTCAGCAATGGCCAACATTTCTGCACACTTATCTGTGAGCTTCCATCACCTTGAGGCTGCGGATGTGACCCTCCAGCTCTTCTCTTTCTTGCCTGAAGTGTGCCAGCATTTCCTGGATATTGCGATCGTGTTTGCATTTAGCAGTCTGGGCTGCAGACCGCAGATCTGTCAGCTCCCGCTGATGTACATCCCGTTCCATCTTCAGCTGTCTACCCGCTGAATTCAGTTCTTCCCGAGCAAACTCAGCCTGTTTTTGGGCCTCACATAGGTTCCGCCGGAGCTCTTTGCCGCTCTTCTCCTCCTGTGCCAGTCTGCTGCTCAGCTCCGCCCTTTCGCCGCTCAGATCTCGGACAGCTTCCTGAAGTTCCAATATTTTGTTGCTGCTCTTCTCCTGGGCCCGACCAGCGGACAATAATTCTTCTTGCAGCTTCTCACGGTCCTCCTGAAGCTGTTGTTGGTCCTCCACCTGCCTCTGCAGCTCTCCTATAATTTAACCAAAGAAGAGATCAAAGTGTATTCAGGCTATAACCAAAACTTGCCGTGTTCACTCCCTACCTTAGATACCATCTTCTCTCTCACAGCCAGTTGCTGTGTTACCCTTCCTATACCATAATCTCTCTCATCAAGGAGCAATAGGCACCATAAACAACAGGTAGCACAAAATGAGAAATTCCGAAAAGAAGAATTACAGTATGTGCAAAACTGTTCCAAAAGTTTGCAAATGGAAGCAAATTATCTATTATGTTGCAGGGACCATAGTTTATAAAGGAGTCCTGCACCACCTAATGCTTGGTGTATGAATGGTCTTATTCTACGGACCCAAAATATCAGCATAACATTCAATTCTATATCGCACAAATGGCTCTTGCTTACGTCACATTCCACCGGAAAATGCATGATGCCTATTTGTTGAACTAATAAAAATGTCTCAATCTGTGCTATTATAAATGGCACCCTGCTGACAGTTTATTGGGCTTAGGGGTGGATTTACTAACACTGGAGAGTGCAACATCTGGTGTGGCTGTGCATAGTAGCAAATCAGCTTTTAATTTAATCTTGTTCAGTTAAGCTTTGGCAGCAAAACCTGGAAGCCGATTGGTTTCCATGCAGAGCTGCACCAGATTCTGCACTCTCCTCTTCTAGTAAATCAACCCCTAGGTGTGTGAATAGAAGGGGCAGATGTATAAAAAGGCTGAAATGGATCGTTTTCTATGGTAAACACAAAATCTGCCAGTTTCACCTTTTTATAAAGCTGCTATAGGTAATTCCTAGGCTCTTTTCCATAATATAATCAGACAAATCAATTCTCTAGATAAATCTGTCCAGTTTCTAAAGCGTTCCAGTCAGTTTTTACCATAACTTTTGCTGATAATTTACACCAAACTAAACTAGGACAATTCATCTTTTTTATTATGCTGCTTTCCTTAGACTGAACTGCAATAAGCTTCATAGACTGGGAAAAAATCCCAAAAGATTCAAAAGGTGAAAAATAAGGGCAAAGAATTACAAATCATTATAAACCACCTCCAGGGTCTTCATTCTATATTATCCTCTCTGGCCCTACATCTATCTTAGTTTACTCCACAGAGTAGGAGTAGTAGAATACCAGACAGATGGACACACACTACATTCATTCAATTTAAAGTGATTAAACAAAGTTAAAAAATAATAACAAAACAGGTTTATACTTACCTGCTCTGTGTAATGGAATTGCAAAGAGTGGCCCCTAACCTCCTCTTCTCAGGTCCCCCGTCGACACTTTTGGCTCCTCCTCCAGCATGGGAACAATATAGCAGGAGATGAGCCAGGACAAGAGAGAAAGGGGGATCACCAAACCAGAGAATTGGCAGACATGGGGGTTATTATCGAGTGGGGGATCAGAAGACCTTGGGTTTATTAAGCGAGGGATCAGCAGAGCTGGCGGTGACTACTGAAGGGGGGGGGGAAATCAGGGGGTTACTGCTGAGCGGGGGGGGATCAGCAAAGCTGGGGGTTACTGCTGAGCGGGGGATCAGCAAAGCTGGGGGTTACTGCTGAGCGGGGGATCAGCAAAGCTGGGGGTTACTACTAAGCGGGGGATCAGCAAAGCTGGGGGTTACTGCTGAGCAGGGGATCAGCAAAGCTGGGGGTTACTACTAAGCGGGGGATCAGCAAAGCTGGGGGTTACTACTAAGCGGGGGATCAGCAAAGCTGGGGGTTACTACTAAGCGGGGGATCAGCAAAGCCGGGGGTTACTACTAAGCGGGGGATCAGCAGAGCTGGGGGTTACTACTAAGCGGGGGATCAGCAGAGCTGGCAGTTACTACTAAGCAGGGGATCAGCAGAGCTAGGGGTTACTACTGACAGAGGGATCAGCAGAGCTGGCAGTTACTACTGAGCGGGGGATCAGCAAAGCTGGGGTTACTACTGAGCAGAGGATCTGCAGAATGAGGGTACTAATAAGCTGGGGATCTGCTGAGTGGGGATTACTGCTGAGCTGAGGTTCTACTGAGCCCCTTTAAAACAAACAGAAAATCAAAACAAAAACAGGGCACTTACCAAGCTTCATTAAAACTTCAAAAAAACATCACTAAAGCATCACAGAAGCATCTTTGTTTTATTGTGCGTTAAAGTCGAAGTGAGTGTAAATGAGCCCTAAATGGTATGATGCTTGTACACCACAAAAAGGTATTACCTTGAAGCCTTCCTGCCAGCTCCTGGGATTCCCGCAGTTCCCTCTCCAGTTCCATTTGCTGATCCTGGGCCTCTGTAAGCCGTAGTTGCTTCAGATGTAATTCCTCCTCCTGTTGCGCCCGTCTGGCCAGCACTTCTGCCAGCTCCTTACGGAGACTTTCTGCTTGCTGTATGGTGGACTGTAGATGGCACTTCAGGTCGTCCTTCTCCTTTGCCTCCTAGAAGGTCAGGACATGGGTTGTAACAATAGGAAGGTTTCATAGTTACCACACAGACATATGCAGTAATTGTAACGTGTACATATTTGAGGTTAACGTTTAGGTAAAGCTGAACTCCAGGCACAAAAATGTATCCATTTATATTCTTCTATATCCACAAGGAACATAAATCCATTTTGTGTGCACCAAACGCCTCTGCAAATCCGGTTATTAACTTATAAACGTAGCAGTGGCATTATAACTGTACCCCAAATAGCTTGTGCAAAGAGTAGAGCTATGAGAGATGTCCAGCCACTACAAGCTGCCTGCAGAAAACTACAGGAGGGGGCAAATACAAGACCAGCCCCCCAGACAAGCAGAGAAAGCAGCATTGTTCTGTATGATTAGCATTGGTACACTGTAAAGTTAAAGTGTCTCTCCAGGCACAAAATGACCTTTGCATGGTCCCATAACATATGAACATTGAAATTAGGCTTCTTTTACATTGCCTTAGATCAGGGGGTCATCAATCCTTCATTGTGGGCAGGCGTGGGGAGATCATGTCCCTTCCTTGCCAACCCCCCGAACCTGGACAGGAGCAGTGGTGTCGTTTACTGGAACTGATCTCCTTTTCCTGCTGCAGCTGCTGAAAGCCACCTCTCCCCCTGCCGTCTTTCAGCTGCTGCAGGAAAAAAAAAAGGATTGGTTCCAGTAAAAGCTACCCTCACCGTCCCTTCTGCAGCTTGGTCCCCAGTGCTGCTGGTATCCTTCCTCACCCGCTGGTTGCTGCGGGGGATCATTTCAGGATGGAGAGAGGGGGAAAGGGCTGGTAAATATGTAATTTACCAGCCCTTCTTTTTCTGAATGAACACAGTAAGTGAGTGGTGCCGATCATTCACTGTGTTCATTCATAACTGAAGAATAGTAAACTTTCTTTACTTTGCTTCAGTTTATAAATGAACAGGAAGCTCTGTAGAGAACTATTCTTGATCATTCATTCTGTGCAAATGAGGCTGTAGAGATAGAGAAACGTGTCCCCTTTCTCTTTCTCAAAAGTGAGACACCAGGGATCTGTTTAGGCCCCTGATATTTCACCAAAGTCCCCCAACAGGGCTGCGAAAAAATTACAAACTAAAAATTATAGAAAAAAAAGTAAAAATAAAAGTAAAGAACTACTCACATCGTCCACTGCCCTACTGACACCATCCGCAAGCATTCCTGTGCCCTACTGTCCACTGCTCTACTGACTGACACTGTTCACTTTTAAGGTAGGCTACGTTTATATTTTTACAGTGAAATTTTTCATATATTTTCTAAGTTTTCCTTACTATTTCATTAGGCCTTGCTAGATAATTTCTTTAAAAAAAGAAAGAAAGAAAAAAAAAAAAAAAAAGGCATCAAACCCCAGTGATCTTTGATCTCCTTCAAGTTGTTCAGGTAGATCTCCATCTATCAAAGGTTGTCTATCCCTGCCATCATAGTGATCCTGTCATCACCCTGAATATGACCTTATTTCCTGTGTTGGCACCCAGAAGCAGAACTACCTCAATATTATACAGTGTCTGGTTATCCTCTCACTGCGCTTGCTCACATCTCTGACGGCACTCAGGCACAGGAACATACAACTCCTCTCTTCCTCCCTTCCCTATAAAAGGAGCCTGAGATGGCAAGGTCACTTCCTCTTCTGCTTTCACCCCACAAATCTCTACCTACCACTCACCAGCAGGAAGGGGTAGCGGTCAAGTGACTGCATACAACAGGTGAATAAAAGGTAAATAAAATGTTGATTTTACATAATTTAACATGAGAGTGAACAGGCACTAGTAGAGGTACCGCCTGGACTTTGGTTTTATTGCTGCCTTTAGATCCACTTTAGGATACAAAGTTGATTCCCAAAATCATACCTCAGAAGTCATATCTAGGTCTTGTTCTTCACCTTTCTCTCCACTGCTTTAGGTGAAATGCTGTGCTGCTATATGGAAAGAGTATCACCCATTACCAACCATTTGAGCTGCTACTTGAGGACTGGAGGACATCACTTGTGCTGCTATCTGGGAGCTTGGAAAGTTATGACCTGTCAGAGCCCCCTGAAGTCAGGTTATAAGGCATGCAGTGAAGTACTGTGCATGTCATGGAAGAACAGTCATTGCATCTGACCTGTGTACAACGCTCGCTCGTTGCTCTTGTGGTCTCGTCTTTCTTCTCCAGCTCACGCTCAAACTTTTTACACTTCAGCTTCCAATATCTGAGGCTCTCCTGCGCTTTGGACTTCAGATCTTCTTTCTTCTTCTCGGCCTCAAGGCGCTGGGCATCGACCTGCTGTAGTTCAGCCAGATACTGCTGAGCCTCTTGGGTCACCTCCTGCAGCTGCTGGCCTAGTTCAGAATTGGTGGTCTCAGTCTGTCTCCTCTCCCTCTCACATATCTCGTAGCGACTCTGGATGTCCTTTAGCTGCTCCAGCATACGCAGCTGCTGCCGCTCTCTCTTCTCCAAGTCTGCTGTCAGAAACTGTGAGATGACAACATCGTACATAATGAAAGAGAAACATAAAACTTTTGTTAAGCATGTCTTGTGATAAGATAACTTTCTTCCTCGTGGGCCACCAGTCCTTTCAAATCTAAAAGGAAGCTATGAAGACAGATATGGGAAGGGCCATTTCTAGCTTGTTTTTAAATGGTAGAGTGCCTTGAAGATCTATAGATGCAGAGAGATATGCTTGGTTCACTAACTTCTCTGCTAAATATTTGTATATCCCTCAAATCCTGATGAAGAAAGGCCATATGCAGCCCCCATTGCCGCACCACTTTTTTGTCTATCCTGATGTCATGACCTTTGAGTCTTTGACCTGGAACAAACATGTTACCAGTGAAGTATGAACCATCAGAAATCCCACCCTGATTGTTCCAGTTCTGCATCTATGCAAGTAGTGAAATTAAGATCAGAATAACAGTCCTGGAGTTCATGGCTTTAAAGCTAAAAATAAAATAAAATGGAGTTCACCTTTACAGAAAACAAATACAAAAAGGTGAACTAACTTCCTACACCCTCCCCACCCCACTGGTCCTCGCTGTATTACCTCCGCATTTGCTGAGCTGTCAGCATCCCCGCTCTTCTCTCACATCCCCGTGCAGCAGGGGCACTGTCAGCTCAGCAACCCTGGAGGTACGTACAGAGGGGACCAGGAGGAGAATGTACGGTGTTAGTTCACCTCCACAATTTTTCTGTAAAAGGCAAACACTTTAAAATGTATTCCGCAAAAGCCACAGAAAATGATAAATGATAAATGTTTGTGATCACCAACTGTATTTGCAAACCCAAATATTGCTTTGTAAAAGTAGCAGTGACATCACTGTAGACCACAGCTCTGCACAAGACAGATCACCCTGCACAATGAGAGAACAGAAGTGATTGGTATTACAGGAAGCTCCTGTATAGAGGCAAAGTTTCACTTTGGACTACTACATAGACATGGAGGAAATACAAAAATCACACCAAGATTCAAGTAAAAATACAGATGCCTCATATTTAGAGAATATTGGCTTACCATAGAGTTAGGCTATAAATAGAAGTTTAATCGGGTGTTCACATAATGCTAAACAGTCCACTCTGTATTTTACATTCAGCTTGGTCTTTAGGAGGCGTGTACCTTCCTTCCCACTGACCGTCCCTTTTCCCACCTCTTTACCCTATTTAACTGGCTCTTCCTAAGCCTGGACGTTGGTCTTGAAGAAGGAGCTCTGTTCATGCTCCGAAAAATGTCACCACTCCATGCTTACGTCACCTCTGGTCCATGGAGAGCGTGCGTCCTAGTGTGTGCTCCAGCGGTCCAAACAGAGCAGCACCCATTTTTAACACCTCTCCTCAAGCTCCCCCTGCAGCTGCTGGCTGGCACAGCAGCTCCATCGCTCAGAGCCCTGCTACTGACGGATTACATTAGAGCCTGTTTGTACTACTACATTGTAAGTGTTTTTAACCACTTTTTATTAAAGTAGACCTGGAATACTGCACTTAGAAGCGCCTTCCTGTTTCACCTTCTTCTGCACAGAGTTTGTCTCCACTCTTTAGAAGTGCTGCTCAGTACCGGTTTCCCTACATACCATCCATCGTCACCTGCCATACTTCCACAGCATCGTCTGACGCACCCTACTACCCACCTTACGCGTTCACATAATGCTAGCCTATCAAAAGAAATTCAGGACAGTATATCTGGTTTTTCACACATATCCAACTTGTGAAAAATCTGCTTTTAAAGCTAGCAAGAGACTATCTTGTTCTGAGGAAAGGTTAAACCTCTGTGGGGTTTTAACTACCTCTGTTTCGGAACTATCCCCTCACTTCCTGTCCCAGCGACTCCTTATGAATCTAGGTGCCACCTGAACAGGAAGTGGGAGGAACCTCAATAAGTATACCATTCTCAACTTTAGCAGTAGCTGCTGATAGTAGAAAAATCTTTAAAGTCAATCATAAATACTGTACAGCAGAAAGGAAAAAAAAGTCCATTCTCCTCAGGACACCAACCAATACTGGGTAGTTGTGATGTGGGTGGGGTGTGTATTTCTTCTGCAGGCAGCAGTATAACCCTAGGTTGGTTATTTTTGTCAAGTTGAGTCCCTCAATGGATGAGAGAAAAACATTCATCCAGTAGAAGATATTATGACTTTACACAATGCAAAAAATGTAGACATGTATACTAATAAATTAGTGATGTGGTAAAAACACAATGGAAGCAGTAAGCAGGCTCGTCCTGCAGGTCACAAACATTGCTTCCTACAGAAGAGTGCAGTCCGCGGATCTACAGCTATGTCGGCACGCTCAGAGATTAAGAGCATAATCTGAGTCAGACTCGATTGATTGGAAGAATGGCGGGGACAAGTTGTTTTTGTTCTAGCACACGCTAAGAGCGGCAGTTCAGCGGTGATGTATTAATGCTGTTACTCTCTGCAAGCCTTAAGCAAGATTTAATAATAAACTCTTTTCTACCGACTCCACGGCAAGCCTACATTTCTGAGATTTATAACCTCCTTAAGTGATGTCTAATTGCTCAGTAGAGTGTGTGGAAGACTGAGACGCTCCCAGACACAGATTGGTGCAGTGTTTATATGGATGCAGGTGGCAAGCCATAGGCTCTACTGGTATGAGGAAATCTCTGTGATCGTTACATCATGTACTTCATGGGCATGCCATTCAGTACAAGTAAGGGTGGATGGTGGGGATCATTGTGACCAGAGGACAACCCATTGGTGCAAAAGAGGGTGAATGGATAATGAAGCAAACCGTAATTATAATAATGTCCAAAAAAGAAACTCAGACAGTGAAATATGTAGTGTTCCCTCATGCTGTTGGTCAAAGAAGAAGGGCCCCTTAGATTGGTGGTCAGTGGGGGAAGGAATCTCGAACTGGAATAGCCCAATTACACTGGTGGTCAAAACTTTTACATTGGTGGTTGGTGGGAAGAATGCTCCTTACTATATGGTCAGTGGGAAGACTGTCCTTCTTAAAGATAGCTAAAAAGATAATTGGTGTCAGAGGTTACTTATCTGAGAGGCAGAAATTGGTCATTACTCAAGGAACCCTTAGCAAGTTTAAAGGAGAAGTAGAACCAAACCACTGGCATCAAATGCTCTGATTCACTAAACCAGATCAAGCATGCCAATCAAGGTGGTCAGAGAAAGGCGATAAGTCCTTATCTGTATACTTGTTCTGCGTTAGCGACTCAAACTATTAAAACAACAGAGCAAGCATTACAGCCAGGCAGGTTATCAGACGAAGAGGTCAGCAATAGAAACTTCCTTTAAAAAGGCTTTTCAGTGTGGATTTACATCCACGGATTATAGGACCATAAAGTGTACATGTCCATACCCACGCACAACATGTGCACACACCATACATACCTCCAGCTGTTCTGCCTGCTGAATCTTCTCTCTATCATTTTGGTTAAGGTTGCGTTTCAGTTCTTCCATCTCAGACAGGATCGCATTTCTGTTGAGCTGAGTGCGCAGCTCAGAGATCTGATGCTCCAGTTCCTGCTTCTCCCGCTCAGACCGTTCCACCACTACTGAAAGACAAACCAACTGTCATTATTGGGTGTACAGTGTTGGCCAGGTGAAATGGGGGTGCTTGTTTCAGATGTCTGCAAAATGACCAAACAGTGTGGTCAGGCAGTGGGGAAAGTGGATAGAATCATGGAGTGCATCACTGGAGGGGTCATCAACAGGAGGAAGGAGGTCCTGATTCCTCTACATAGATCTTTAGTTATCACTAGAAGGATCACCGACAGAGGGAAGGAGGGCCAGATTCCTCTATATAGATCTTTAGTTATCTCTAGAGGGATCACCAGCAAGAGAAAGGAGGGTCTGATTCCTCTATATAGATCTTTAGTTATCTCTAGAGGGATCACCAGCAAGAGAAAGGAGGGTCTGGTTCCTCTATATAGATCTTTAGTTATCTCTAGAGGGATCAACAGCAAGAGAAAGGAGGGTCTGATTCCTCTATACAGATCTTGCGTTAGACCTCATTTTGAATACTGTGTCCAGTTCTGGAGACTAAACCTCACATACAAAAATATAAGAATTGGATAGAACCAGTCCAGGAGATGAGCAACAAAAATGGTGAAAGTCTGAGGGATAAAATTTGTTTTTATGTCAGATCAGACAAGGTAGAAATCCTTTAATTAGCATGAACTGTGTGTGATGCAACAAACATACATGACATTTAGTATTTTTGCTTTTCATTGCTCCTACTCTACACATTCCTAGTGTTTTAATATTCTTTGTATCAAACTAATTGTTTTTTTGGTATTTGCTGATTTATTCTCAGTAGATGTGGCATTATATGTTAAGTAACTCAGGGGCACATATATAAACAGAGAGCGCATACCATTATTTGCTGGACACCTCAGTGTTTATGCCACACTGTGCCTGCGATTTTATGTTCATATAATGAACAGCATGACGTGGAGCCTGCAGTGTACCCCAGAATGCTCTCTGTATAATGCTGCAGAACACTCCAGGAAATAAGGAGAAGTTGGTCCCATGATATAAGCAGGCCCTAACCCCAGTAGGCAGGGTTGCTGACAAAAGGTTAGCTCTGGTCCTCCTGTAGGGGGCCCTGATGCCATCATTCCAACAGGGGGGCCCGGGCAGCTCACAAGTGGCTCTCTCCGCCTATCATTATGCCTTTCTGCTACATTTGCAGCTAAGCTACGCTCACTTCCACAGCCTCATGTCACTCTCTGAGCACGGGCCAATGCTCTGCTCCCTCAGTCTAACTCAGCTTGCTTCACTGCACCTTATATTTACCTCTGATTGTAACTTTGTTTCTCAGTCTCCTTTCCCTCCTCCATATTCTTGACCTACTCAATCTCTGCCATATATCTTTCTCACCCCCTGCAATCACAATACGATCTTTCTCCTTTCTCAGTCCTGGTGATTGTGCCCCGGTTAGTCTTCCTGCATTCCTTCACTCCTATGGTCCCGGTCCTATCTGCCCTGTCTCACGGTTTATCCCGCTGGTCCAACTATCCAGGCCATACATTCTTCTCTGCTGTCTCGCACATTCTTTTGTCTTCTGAAACAGTCACAGCTGATTAGCTACATTCCCTTCTGTAGCCGCCTTTTATCTTCTCCCAGCCTGGCCTAGTATTCTTTATGTAGCTGGACTTCCCACTCCTCTCCCCCAGGCTGGTTCCCTTCAGATCACCCTCCTTGCTACAAACTTCTCATTCTCTATCCAAAGCAAGTTTTCTATATTGCTTTTTCTGACCGCTATGCTGTCATCACCCATTCCCTCTTAAAATCCATATATCATTGTTGAACTGCTTCTGTTTAACCGTTTACTAACCAATCTGGCTAATGTGTCCCATTTTCTATCACCTACAGTTCGGATCTGGCATAAATTAGATTCCTAAGGTCTCATGGAGTGAAGGTGTTCACCTGCAATGGCAAGCACAGGTGTTTTGTACATCCCCGTCCATTGATGTCAATTGGAACACAGTGGCTGCACGCACTCAGATGCTGCTCCCAATGTGACATCTGCGCAGGTACGAGAGTGGCTGCACAGCCCTGAATGTACCCAAGGTACATTTGGGGTTGTGTACCCACAACCGCATGGATGTCAGATTGGGAGCAGCATCTGAATGCATGCAGCCACTGTGTTCCAATTGACATCAATGGAACTGTCTGCAGGGGGGATGCACGAAACGCATGTGCTTACCATTGCAGATGTACACAGCCCTCCATGAGTGTATGCTTTTCTATATCCCATGTGAACAAGACATAACCAAATCTCACCACTAGTCCAATTGCATCCACAACTCCAGGTCAGTCACATTCTCTTATCAATCTCTGAAGTCTCTCAGCATCCTAAAACTGGCAGGGATAAGAGAGAACTAGAAGATATGCTGCAGGGGGAGCCATAAGGGAACAGGTGCCAGTATGTGCCACTCTGCCACACAGATCACCCTCCCTGTCCAGATTCTGACAGCCCCCCCTTCCTATAGCTCCAATGCCAGTGTTTAAAAAAAAAATAAAATAAAAAATGAAGGGCTCATACAGGTGCTCTGGTCCATACCACATGAATGAGCAGTTTGTTCATGCAGCTGGAGCTGCCTGTTACTCTGTAGGGATGCAGCATCCATACACACACAGCTGCAGCTTTTAATTTGTGTGTGCAGCTGTAGGTGAGCTCAGAATGTCCCCTGTCTGTGTTCAGGACTGTAAACCTACATCCACACGCCTGTCAAATTCAGACCTGTAGCTGTGTTCATACAGCTGCTGCATCCCCATATCAAAACAGAGGCTGCCTGCACTCCGCTCCAGCCATGTAAATGAGCCCCAAGATCCCATTTACACACAGAGCTTTAATTATTACCTCAATACAGTTTTACCTTTTCGATTCACCAGGAAATTTGTATGTTTGTAATGATTTTAATGTATTTTCCCCTGGTGGGGCCCTGTTAGGTAGGCTGTACAGGGCCCTGTGATTTCTAAAGGCAGCCTTGCCAGTATGGGCCCCTAGGTGCAATTCTCATGTTGCCGATCTATACCCATTTTGTCTTATAATATGTCTACTTTACACTTACTGACTCTAATGGAAGGGTCCAACACAGTGCTGCACATAGCATCCTGTCTCAGCAATCCTCTCAAGAACCCTGATCCCTAATATAAGCAGTGGGCTAGCTTTTGGGAAGGGTTATGCAAATATCAAAATGCCTTGTTGAGCAGGTGTCCGCCTGAAGTCTTTTTACCACCCCCCAACCACAAGTGTAAATGAGCCCTAAAGACATTAGGGCGAATTAGCAAGCACAATGTGGGAGATGTGTGATTTACAGACATGCTAATTGTAATATAGAAGACTGTGGCCCACCTGCCCGGACCCTTCTGTCCTCCTCACGGTCCTCATGCTGGATATGAGACATCTGGGAGAGCTGGAGCTGCAGGTGAGTGCGATCTTCTTCTACTTTCACCAGTTGACTCCGCAGATCTTCCACCTAAAAGGGTACAAATAAGAGAATACAGAGGTCATGATGCCAGGAACTGAACACTATGCTTTTGCTGAAAGCCTGTTCTTGCCAGAAAATGTCCATACACAAGCAGATTCAACCATCAACAGCTGTGCAAGGATCAGAATATTTACAGCTCATTAAAAAGGTTTGTGCTGATTTTTTAAGGGATATTCTTAATGTATTTATATTACTCTGGTTTAAAGATCATTTATATTTTTCTTTTTTCTGTTTTTGTCTATCATATTGTGTAGCAGTTTGTCTAAATGGTGTAAATGTAAAAAAGAGTGGTAGTAAACGCTTTTTTAATACTTTTAGCTACAGGTAAGCTTATAATATTCACAGTTTAGGAGATATTATTGCTTTTTGAGAGCCGACGCGTGCGCTCTGAAGGAACGGCATTACCTCTGCTGTTCCTTCAGAGCATTGTGCCGTGGAACGGGACTCCCTCACGCACCGCAAGTCGCCCAGACGGCCGATGCTCATGAACCCGGAAGGAAGATTGGGTTAAGATGGAAGATTGGGTGAAGACTGGGTTAAGATAGAAGATTGGGTGAAGATGGAAGCCCTGTCAGTGGTGACAGGGTGCCGCTGGAGGGCTTTGTTTTAGGACTCGTTCGCACCATGGTGCAGAGATGTCAGTTTTTCTGCATGCATTCTGCAAAGACACAACAAAATCAATTGTTTTCTATGTGCCCTGTTCACACCACAACACTAGTAACGTGCAGATTTTTTCTGTGCAGGAATCTGTATAAAATGCTTTAAAGTGTGCATGAAAACGGATGTCTCTGCAAGTGATATCTTCACGTCAGTTTCCATCAGTTTTTCTGCATGTATAGTGTGAACAAGACCATAAAGTAGGCCCTTCACAGTGTGCTAGTATGCTATGCATACCAGCCCATTATATTACCTTGCAGAGGATTTACATTTTCTTTTTACCTATGGTTTACTACGGCTTTAAATAAAATCTGATTTAAAAAAAAATTGGATAACAATGACTTGCATAACTGGAAAATCTCTGCAAGTGGTTTTTGTTTTTTTCTCAGCAAATAGTAAAAAACAGCACATAAAAGGTTCCTGCCAACCAGGGCAATCAGAGGGTCCCATTAGCTTTAAGGAAAGGCTGATCTCTCCCCACCAATTACACTAGCTCAGACTTGAATAAAACATACAAATTCATAACCAAATATATACTTGTAGGCATCACAATGTATCTCTAAATGTCATCAGTAGGTACTGGCTTTCACTGAGTGATGGTGTCACCCCCCACCAGAACATTGGCACGGCGGAGGAGATATATAAATGCAGACAGCGTTTGACCTGTATCATTCCCTTTGGGAACACGCCCCTGGTTGTCTGCTCTTGTCTACAGAGGTATGTTCTGTTAGACAAACTGTTCAAGGTAAGAAATAAGTCAGTTACCTCCAGTCTCATTATTATTACTAATTTAGTCTGTTAAATTATTCAGACAGGAGGTTTTATACCCAAGATCAGGGGAGCAACACGGCGTTTGCCTTGGGTGGCATTTTATCATCAGGGGGGTGGTGACGCACCTCGAAGAAAGGACTCATGTGACAGAGGATGGGGACCAAGTGAGACACTGCCTGAGCTCCACCATGGGATCCAAGAGAGGCTGCAGGCTTCTGGAAGGTGTAGGTAGAGGCCGACTCTAGTTCCTGCACAAGGGCGACACTGGGGATGGCTGTCTGCTTTCATTCCGGAGAGGTGCAGGTGACTGCTGGAAGAATGCATCTCTGTCTGTGGGTCCGGTGGTGGCCAGCTGCTTTCTCTCTTGCTCTCTGGGGGAAGGGGGCTCTAGATTTTTGTGTTGCCTAGGGCACCACAAAAACAAAAGGACACCACTGCCCAAGATAGGACCACAATGGCAAAGGGAGTCTTCCCTTACACTGGAGAGATTTCTCTAGTTTGACAATTCTGTAATAACATGTTAAAAGGTACCTCGATGATATGCTCATTGGAATGCTAGCTTGGCATTGTATAGGAAGCTTGTATAGATCCTGACTCTTGGCATGCTGTTTGATACATACAGTATATGATCTGGGTGTTCTATTTTTGTTATAGATTTGCAGGACTTTTTCATTTTATAGATGTGAGGGATCCATATAGAGTTATCACTTTACTATATGGATCCCTCCAAACTTCCTTGGATTAATAGGCGGTAGCACAGATTTCTTTCTGGTTTTTAGCAATAATACTATACAGTGTATATAGAGTTGCACTCATTAATTGATATAATGGATATTTATAGGACTGTTACCATTGTGGGGCAGAGGACCTTCTTGTAGTCTTTTATATATATCCTCTGCAGTCTTCTCTGACATACCATTGTTGCTTTCAGGCGGTGTTATTTGTAAGTAGGGATGAGCTGTAGGGATGAGCTGTATGGATAGGAGTCTGAACCTAGTGAGATATTCTGCCAGAAAGCTGTCAAGGCCAACAATCTGTCCATCATAGGTGGCAGGGTCATTCCACACCCCACAGCCGAACGCATACATACAGCTGCAAGGAGGGGAAAATTTCCACCTCCTATGGTTGACTTTCGACTATGACAGCTTCCTGGTGGGATAGCTCAGGCGGGTTCGGACTTGTAGCCGAACATGCCTGAGCTGATCCCCATTTGTAAGTATCCTTATTTGTAAATAGAATTGTAAATGACTACTGGCTTCATTACGTTTGATTTGTATACTTTGTATTGTAATCTTGAAATATCCTTTCCACAGGACTTGTGCAGAAGCAGATTTCAGCTTATCTGTGAAACACGTCAAGGATCTACCACCCACTTGTGAGCATTGTAACTTCTTTCTCTGAATGGGTATGTGGTTTAGCAATGGCTGGGAAAGAGTAGTCTATCCTGTTAACTATAGCTATGACACTGAAATGTAGGTGTATTTTGTTTAGACACTTAAATATTGGAGCTGGTTTAGATTGTATTTTATGAGGTTCTTATATATATGTGTAATAAACCATGAGGATTTTTTATAACTGTACATTTTGGAGTGAAGAGGTTCATTGTGACACTTAAACAGTCCCCTAAAATATGTACTTGATTATGAATTAGTATCTTAAGGTGGAATGTTATTTTGGGATACAATGACCATTAAACAAACTAAATCCAATCATAATACCCTGCAAGTGCTGCAACTCTGCTAAGTTGGAAAGTCCGCTCAGTTTACCTTGACCGAAGGAAATGTTCTTTTTGTGAACTGCATATGGACAGGGGGACAAAAGAATGGGTTGTGGTTAAAGTCAGAAACTGCATTAGCTGAGAAAGAAGTCCCGAGCTTCAACAACACCTTGTCCCTAAGCAAAATCAGATGTCAAGAAGAAACACCACCTTGTTGGTGTCAGTAAAGAGAGAAATGTTACTAACGGTTTCAAATGGCAGTTTCTGAAGTGCAGAAAGAAACAGATTCAGATTCTATGGAGTCACATTGGAACAAAATGAGGACAGCTACATGGCAGAGCTGAGGTCTGCTAATCCATTCAATGATACAGGAAGGTTGATGGTGAGAAATTGAGGAACAGGCAGGGAGCATTTAGGATGTAAATGCTGTCCAAGCTCCTGTAAAAGGTACGAGCCCCCCAACTCCACTCTGAAAAGTTAAGGCGCAACTTTATGTTGAAGAAGGTTTGTCTGGGAATTTGGCAAATTTTAGTATGCGAGACCTCGCGGGTGTACTGAGAGCCAAGTTTGGAGGTGTGGATGTGGTCAATGGAGTCGAGAAACAAAAAGGAACACTTCTTAACAGTCGAAGAGGGAGAAGACTTTGCAGTCCGTTCCTTCCACTGAGGAAGATAGGTACTATTTTTCACCAGTAGCATCCTTGACATGATTGATTACCAAGAGAAGGTCCAAAGAGATGTTGTCCCTCGAAGACCATGCACCAATGCTTCTTGCACAAAGGTTCCACAGTCTTGCAAAAGTGCCCTATGCATATTTAGTGACATCAAACACATTCGAAAAATGAGACAAAAGGCTTCCAGGAAACCATCCCATTTGAAGTTATCAGCTAGAGCCAGCTGCTTCATGCCTTCAATAAGCAAGGGGTCAAATACAGCAGTGTTTTGATCTCATTTAAGGGATTTTGACCAATAAAGCATGGTGTGACAAAGTAAAGTCACAGCCAGAATCAGGTGAAGGGCAAGATCTGGGCAGAGAACAAAAACTTTAAAAAAGGGCTTCAAACTGCTTATCAGTTGGATCCATGAAAACATGCACCTTACAGTGGTACTCACAAAACAGATACAAGGCTGATAGGCACTTGGGGGAGCAAATAACTATTCCAAAACGGTCTTCAATATGGGAGCAATATTGTACTAAAAAGTGCTCCTCAGAAAACTTTTACCAGAAGGGAGTCTGGTCACTTCCAGACTATACCTGGAACATCCCGTCCAGCAGAGTCCAGATGCAACGCTCCATAAACCAGGCTGAGGACAACTGCACCGGACAGCAAAAATTGAAGAGAGTAAGCTTCAGCAGTTAGTATTTGATACTTCAGAGAAAAAAAAAAAGTAAACGATGTCCATCCTCCTGGGACATTAGGCATGCTGGTAGTAGGAGGCTATCCTGACAAGTCTACAGTATTGGTTTGCCAGTGTCCAGTCCTGTAGGCAGCAGTCTAACCTAAACACAGGCTTCCTGTTTCCCTCATTGGAGGAGAAAGAAATATTACCACATCATATGGATTTATATGTCTAATGACTGTGTCTAAGTGAAAAGACTGGAAGTGAACCAAGATCACCAAAGGTTTCTCCCATCTAAAAGAAGAAGAAAGAAACACAAGCTTCTTGTGCACACATCATACCTGGCAGAGCAGAGTTTCCCGACTTCCCTCCGTCTGATCCAACCGCCTCCGATATCTCTCCAACTCCACCTCTAGCTGCAAGTATATGAATACTACTCTTACCATTAGACATTACAGGGGCCCTGCACCATATGGAAAGGAGGGGCCAGTTAAAACAGCAAACTAAAAAAAATTTCAACAGGCTCCCCTTTACATTCTGTAATATATAAAAACATATATTTTTTATTCCAGCAGGAATAGAATTACACACATAATAGTAATTAGCCCGCAGGTGTTCAGGACTGGGATCTCAATACAGCGACCTCAGCAAGAGACCCCAGAGACATAACAAATCCAATAAATAATCAAACCCTTTAATCGCCTGCAATAATGAATTACTCGTTTTAGATGGATGACCATTCAGACCCACCAAGTCTGGCTGGAGTGCAATAACTTTTCGGACAGACAAAATGTATTTTTCGGATGACCTAGAAACTCAGTGACGTTATAACCATATCATGTTTTTTTTTTTTTTTAGAATTCCTACTATATATACTGCCTAGTCCTCTCAAATCAGTGCCATGGCTGCTGAACAGTATCTATACACTGCTCAAAAAAAACTAAAAAGGAACACTTTGAAAACACATCAGATCTCAAATGAGGACAATGTCATGCTGGATATCTATACGGATATGGACTGGGCAATGTGTTAGGGACGTAACAGGATAGTCCATTTTGCTGAAATTTCATTGCAGCAACTCAAAATGTTACTCAGTAGTTTGTATAGCCCCGGGTGCTTGTAAATGTGCCTGACAATGTCGGGGCATGCTCCTAATGAAACGACAGATGGTGTCCTGGGGTATTTACTCCCAGATCTGGACCTGGGCATCACTGAGCTCCTGGACAGTGAGGTGAAACCTGGCGGCGTTGGATGGACCGAAATATGACATCCCAGATGTGTTCTATTGGATTTAGGTCAGACGAAGGTGGAAGCCATTCAATGATATCAATTCTTTCATCCTTCGGGAACTGCCTGCATACTCTGCACCAGCGTACGGTCTGAACATGGATCCAAGGATTTCATCCTCATACCTAATGGCAGTCAGGATGCCATTGTCTAGCCTGTAGAGGTCTGTGCATCCCTCCATGGATATGCCTCCCCAGACCATCACTGACCAACAACTGTCATCCTGAACGATGTTAAAGGCGGCAGAACGTTCTCCACGGCTTCTCCAGACATTGTCACATGTGCTCAGAGTGGACCTGCTCTCATCTGTGAAAAGCACAGGGCGCCAGTGGTGGACCTCCAAATTCTGGTGTTCAATGGCAAAATGCCAATCAAGCTCTATGGTGCCAGGCAGTGAGCACAGGGCCCACTAGAGGACGTCGGGCCCTCAGGCCACCCTCATGAAGTCTGTTCAGAGACATTCACATCAGTGGCCTGCTGGAGGTCATTTTGTAGGGCTCTGGCAGAGCTCATCCTGTTCCTCCTTGCACAAAGGAGTAGATACCGGTCCTGCTGATGGGTTAAGGACCTTCTACGGCCCTGTCCAGCTCTCCTAGAGTAACTGCCTGTATCCTGGAATCTCCTCCATACTCTTGAGACTGTGCTTGGAGACACAGCAAAACCTTATGGCAATGACACATATTGAGGTGCCATCCTAGACGAGTTGGACTGCCTGTGCAAACACTGTAGGGTCCAGGTATCACCTCATGCTACCAGTAGTGACACTGACCCTAGCCAAATGCAAAACTGGTGAAAAACAGTCAGAAAAGAGGAGTAGGGAAAAAAAAATGGCATACAACAAAAAAGTTTAAAATAGAACAAGTTTATTGTACATACATTAGAAACCACACCCACAAGTGTAGCAACATTAAAAATACACAGTCATATTGAGACCTTGATATATAAGCACAACAGACAGCCAAAAGGACAAAAAGGTTCAAACATCTGCCCTTTTAGCCATATGTTGTGATGATATATCATGGTCTCAATATGAATATGTATTTTTAATTGAGGGTGCGGTTTTTAATGTACGTACAATAAACATGTTAATACTTTATGTAAAGAGTGAATATGCGAGCGCTATCCAAAAAAAAAAATAGCCGCTGAAACACCAAAAAAGGTAACCAAAACAGAACCTTCCAATGTAAATCTCAAATGTAAAGGTGCAGCGCTAAACACTAAATATGCAGCGTCGTCAATCGTTTAAAAGAAAAATGAGAAAATGCAGTCTCTTTAAAATAGTGCAACATGAGAAAGTTAATAACATGTGCTCAATACATAAGTATAGATTTCCAGCAATAATAGATTGTTCGCGGGAATAAACCAATATAAACCAATATAAAATGTACAGATAAATAAATAGATAAAATTTGTGCATAAATGATGTCACCAATCGGTGAATAAAGTGCAAAAAAGTCCCAGATGTATTGCCCACGTGAGGATCCTGAATGATCCCGATAAGCGTGCGTGGAGGGTTACTTCCAGTGGCAGGTGTTCAATATGAATAAAATGCGCACTCACCAGAAGTGCGTGTATAAACGCATTTGAGATATAACCTATCTCAATAGGTATGATTCAGGTCATCCACCTCCCAGATCAGGTCAGGCCAGGTCAGGATACTCCTAGTCACATCTGCATGCAGCACTCAGGGATCCTTGATGCGTATCACCTTAGGGGCTCACCCATAGTGCGGTCTCTATGAATGCCCCTCACAAAATAGGGACCAATAAAGGAGACCACATAGTGTGATACCGTAAGGAACTTTATTCCAACAAATGAGAAGTGCAAATGACAAAAGAAGGAAACAAAACACTGACCATGTAATAGGGATTTAGACCCTATGACTACATGCATTGCACGAAACGCGTCAGAGGGCTACAGCAACTGGACATCTAGCCACCGCAGGTGGCCATCCTGAAATCCCTATTACATGGTCAGTGTTTTGTTTCCTTCTTTTGTCATTTGCACTTCTCATTTGTTGGAATAAAGTTCCCTACGGTATCACACTATGTGGTCTCCTTTATTGGTCCCTATTTTGTGAGGGGCATTCACAGAGACCGCACTATGGGTGAGCCCCTAAGGTGATACGCATCAAGGATCCCTGAGTGCTGCATGCAGATGTGACTGGGAGTATCCTGACCTGACCTGGGAGGTGGATGACCTGAATCATACCTATTGAGATAGGTTATATCTCAAATGCGTTTATACACGCACTTCTGGTGAGTGCGCATTTTATTCATATTGAACACCTGCCACTGGAAGTAACCCTCCACGCACGCTTATCGGGATCATTCAGGATCCTCACGTGGGCAATACATCTGGGACTTTTTTGCACTTTATTCACCGATTGGTGACATCATTTATGCACAAATTTTATCTATTTATTTATTTATCTGTACATTTTATATTGGTTTATTCCCGCGAACAATCTATTATTGCTGGAAATCTATACTTATGTACTGAGCACATGTTATTAACTTTCTCATGTTGCACTATTTTAAAGAGACTGCATTTTCTCATTTTTCTTTTAATCGATTGACGATGCTGCATATTTAGTGTTTAGTGCTGCACCTTTACATTTGAGATGTTAATACTTTAAACTTTTTTGTTGTGTGCCATCGAAGTCCCAACCAGTTGCCAAAAAGTTTCTCTGACAAACATTAAACCCTTCCGCAACAGAACGATGGAAAATGGGGAATAATGGCACCCAGCAACCAGAAGGAGCAACTTAAAGGAGCTCTCAATGCTCTCTAGACCAGCCTACTCACTAAGTGATGGCTCAGAGATAAGGCAAGCGCAGAGGCAATGCCAGCAGCTCTAAACCTGGAAAGCACTTCTAAGGGCACTTTCCAGACCCAGTTCAGTTAAGTTGGCTGAGCAGAACCCAGTGCCCAAAGGTCATGTCCTGGCTATCCCCACAACATTCAGTCCAGCTGGGACAATGTAGTACTGTCTAAAAGTCAAGCTGAGGAAGATGCTGGATAGCTGCCACATGGAGGGGGAAGCCTCCAGCAGTCTTGCCACTTTTTCCTGACTGAAAAAAGTAGTAGTAAAATAATAGTTTAGTCTTTACAGTAGCGGAGCTGCAGAAAGATGTCCATCTTCCTAGGACACTAGCAAAAACAGACATACTGGTAGTAGGAGGAGGTATCCTCAACTGCCCTACAGTTTTTTGTTTGACAGTGTCCAATTCTTTTTTACGCAGCAGTATAACAAGGTTTAAGACATCTCGGGTCCCTCAATGGGCAAGAAAGAAGAAAATAATAAAACCCGAGGATCAGAAAAGCAGATTGTTTTTAACAACTGACATGGCGCATGGAAACAGGAAATGCTGGAATTGTCTGACCATTCCAATTTACTTGTTTTTTTCAAGGTCAATAACCCAGAGCACTGAAGCCAAAGGATCATCATAACAACCCGAAAACCAAGACTTAATAGGTGTTCTGATCTCTCTCCACGATGTCCAAAAAAAAAAAAAAAAAAAAAGGCTTTGCCTTTAGTTGTACTTTATCCAGCTGCCCCACAGATACCCCCAATCATTTTAACCGATCAAAATTAAAATGTCCTCACCTGGGTTTTTTCGTTCTCCGTCCTCCCAAGCTTGCTTTTCAGTGATGCTTCCACCTCGTTTGAATTAGAGTCTCGTTTTTTAAGCGCCTGTAGTGACACAAGCATCAATAATTTGCATTCACATCCATATACAATTAGTCTACTAGACACCTACGTAAATATAGAGACAGAGATCAAAGCATATCTGCAAAAACTGGTGCAAAAATGGAGCAGCTGTATACTGGAATCAACCTGACTTCACTCCAGGAAAGATTTGACAGCTTATAAGCCACAGCTCTAAATCTTGTAAATAAAGTATAGAGTGCAAAGAAAAATGAACAAATATATAGGTTCCTTTACTGTTCCCAGTGATGGAGATATGACTGGGTGACTCATAATTTAATCAGATTTTAAACCGGACAAATGAAGGAATAACAAATATAAATATATGGTAACAATATAAAAAAATAAATCTAAATGATCAAAATTAAAAAAAGGTGGGTTTTTTTTGTGCATGGACTGCTTAAAAAATAGACAATATCACAAAAAATGTATTTTCTCCCAAAAAGTGATCTAATTATTACGTTATCTGCTCTGTGCAATGGTTTTGCACAGAGCAGCCCTGATGCTCCTCTTCTCGGGCAGTCCTGTTTCCTCCCCCACTGAGTGCCCCCATAAAAACGCAGAACCCACTCATGCCCCCCCCCCTTTCCTCCTCACTGGCTGTGCTTGACAGCAGTGGGAGCCAATGACTCCTGCTGCTGTGTCTGAGCCAATGAGGCGTGAGAGTCGGAAGAGCAGCTGCTCTCGTGCACAACACTGGATCGAGATCGGGCTCAGGTAAAGTATGGGGGGGAAGCTGCACATAGAAGGTTTTTTTTGCCTTCATGCATAGAATGCAAGAAGATAAAAAACCTTCAGCTTTTAGAATTACTTTAAAGGACGACAAAGTTACTGCCAAATAAACAGGCTCATGGCCTGAATGTAAAAGTTGCTTCGGTACGTAGGAGGTGTAGAGAAGTGAGATGAATTGGATATAGAACACAAGCATAAAGTAAACACACTAAAATATTTTTCAAGGCTGCTGCAGAATGAGTATCGCCAAAAATAGTGAAGAAAATGATTTGGTTGCTGTTAATAAACTCCTCAGTTTATTATGATAAACTTGTGTACAGCTAAGGTCCTGCAATACAGAGAAGCCTAAACCCAGAGCACAGTATGATTGGTGGAAGTAGAATAATCGTTGTACAATTAGATCATACAGAACAAATACTAGAAGCAATGACTCTTCTTCCCAGCACTACACCGCCACATCAGCCTGTGCTTGCTCTTTCCTTAAAATCCCTTACAAGCCGACTCTGGGATCCCGATTGTCTTTAACGGTTTGAAATCACAAGGAATAGTAATGGAGTGTCCCAGAGGCATCTTTAAACCTTTAATAACAATCACTTTCTTTCACTTCTCGTATTTCCATTAGAGAAGCCAGACTGTGGATGTGAATATTAAAATACTCGGGATGAGAGAGCGAACAGTGTGAGAATCTGACAAACGAAGATGTGACAGAATAAAATACAATTACTGCTGCATGAAAGCATGGCCCTCCTGAAGCCGCACTTTGTAGTGTGCTAAGCCTTTTTCTCTGCTCCGTGCGGGCTGATAAGAATGAATGTGGCATCCCATGAGGGGTGACAAGCTGGCAAACTTCATACAGGAGACAGGAAGGGCTCACTCCAGGAAAGAGAATACTTAGTTCTACGTATAGAACTGCCTCCAGCCACATAACATAAAGAAAAAAAAAAACAACTGTGAAGAAAAGGAGAGGCCAGTTTGTCAGGAAGAGAAGCGGGGTCAGATTATGAGGGGGGGGTAGGTGTGTCCTTATGTCAGTGTATTAATAGGAGAGGTCAATTTGTCTGGATATCACTTATTCTCCCTCATCCATAAATAATCAACCTAGGGTTATACGGCCGCCTACAGAAGAAAGGGACACTGAAAACTGAAGACCAACCGCCTTGAGGCTACAACTCCACCCATCTTACACCTTCTGAGTCACACTTTAGGGGTTATTTACAAACACTGGAGAGTGCAAAATCTGGTGCAGCTCTGCATAGAAACCAATCAGCTTCTAGGTTTTATTGCAAAAGCCTAAATGAAGTTAGAAGCTGATTTCAGCTGATACCAGTATTTGTAAATCAACCCCTTAGTATCCTCAGGAGAATGGATAGGGGAGTCAGAAAACATGTTTGGCTAGAAGAGAGGAGTCAGAAAATACCACCTTTGTGTAGTATGGGAAGAGGGGGGGGGGGGGGGGGGTGTCAGAAAATACCATGTTTGAATATAAAGGGAGGGGGGAGGTCAGAAGATACCAAGCTTGTGTATGGGAGGTCGGAAGATAAAATGTTTGGCATCTTCTGACACCTCCCTGTTAAGCACATTTGACTGTAAGGGAGGGATCAGAAGATACCACGTTTATGTATGGGGAGAGGGTCGAAGGATACCATGCAAGACTATAATTTTGCGGGGGGGGGGGGGGTACCAATTTCACATTTGAAAAAAAGGAGGAGGCTGTAAGATACCAAAGTTTGCACATAGGGGAGCTCGAACGATACCAAGTTTGCGAATGGGGAAGGGAGGTCAAAAGATAAGGTGTGTGGTGGGTATGATGGGGAAGGAAGATACCAAGTTTACATATGGGAGTGAAGGAGGGCGTCGGAAGATACCAAGTTTGCATATGGGGGGGAGGTGTCGGTAGGTGCCAAGTTTGCATATGGGTAACGAAGGAAGGACATTGGAAGGTACCAAGTTTGCATATGGGAAGCTCAAATGATACCACGTTTGCATATGGGGAATGCGTATGATGAGGGGGCTTACATATGGGGGGGTATAAAGGGGGTCGGAAGATATCAAGTTTGCTTATGCAGGGGAAGGAAGATACCATGTTTGACTATAAGGGAGAGGGTCGGAAGATATGCTTATGCTTATGGGAGGGGGTGGCAGGAAGGGAGGAGGTTAGTAGAAGATACCAAGTTTGAATATGGGGGGGGTCGGCGGCATAGAACATACCACTAGTGGTGTGACCCTCCTGCGCTCCAAATGATGTGTTTAAACAATTAACAAATAAAATAAATGAACCCCAAACAGCTGCTAGCATTAAATCATATACCAGTGATCAAGTGAATATAAACCATATAAATGCTGCGCTACATTCAAAAATAAAAGTGAATGTGGAATCCAATGACATAAATCAATATAGTGACAATAAAAAACCATATAAATGCTGCACTACATACAAACTAATTAAAGTGAATGTGGAATTAAATAACTTAAATAAAATAATAACAATAATAATAAATATAATAAAAAATGTGCTTAGTGATAACACAAAAAATGATGGCAAAACACAAACTAAAATCAATACGCATGTGCATAAAAATGCACATACATATATTACATCACACGTGCAAAATGTGAAGTGAAGTTAAATCTAAATAATACACGCAAAACTCAAAGTCCAATAATGGAATATTAAGGTGAAAAAAGTCCAATAATGGAATATTAAAAGTGAAAAAATTTTGGTTTTGGTAAACTGTGTTTCCAATATGCTGTAAGGTGACCACAGGTGAAACAAAACGTGCAGGTATCTGGGTGTAGATAACTTGTGAATCCAACCACCTTCTGGATTAGCCTCTCACCTCATCTCTTCGACCCTTGCGGGTCACAGAGCAGTATGGATCTCTCTCACAGATCCTCCAGGCACCACAGCACTCCAAAACCACTTCTCAGGATACAATATTCCCACTCAGCTCTTCTCCAAGTGTAGATGAAATATCACTTTCCCAGAATAAAACAAATGGATCCTCCCATAGTGTAGTAAGTTTATTATACCATAGGAACATCACATGTATAATACAAAAGCACTCACGTAGCAGCCAGTCCACATTAAACCCTCATGCTCTCAAATGAGGATATGTGTATGTAAGTTGGGTGTACAGCTGAGTCCACAGGTGTACCAAGATGGCCGCCACGCCGGAAATACGTCACCGCGCTACGCCGACGCGTTACGTCACAATATCACGTGACTTCATCAGAGCCCTGATGAAGTCACGTGATATTGTGACGTAACGCGTCGGCGTAGCGCGGTGACGTATTTCCGGCGTGGCGGCCATCTTGGTACACCTGTGGACTCAGCTGTACACCCAACTTACATACACATATCCTCATTTGAGAGCATGAGGGTTTAATGTGGACTGGCTGCTACGTGAGTGCTTTTGTATTATACATGTGATGTTCCTATGGTATAATAAACTTACTACACTATGGGAGGATCCATTTGTTTTATTCTGGGAAAGTGATATTTCATCTACACTTGGAGAAGAGCTGAGTGGGAATATTGTATCCTGAGAAGTGGTTTTGGAGTGCTGTGGTGCCTGGAGGATCTGTGAGAGAGATCCATACTGCTCTGTGACCCGCAAGGGTCGAAGAGATGAGGTGAGAGGCTAATCCAGAAGGTGGTTGGATTCACAAGTTATCTACACCCAGATACCTGCACGTTTTGTTTCACCTGTGGTCACCTTACAGCATATTGGAAACACAGTTTACCAAAACCAAAATTTTTTCACTTTTAATATTCCATTATTGGACTTTTTTCACCTTAATATTCCATTATTGGACTTTGAGTTTTGCGTGTATTATTTAGATTTAACTTCACTTCACATTTTGCACGTGTGATGTAATATATGTATGTGCATTTTTATGCACATGCGTATTGATTTTAGTTTGTGTTTTGCCATCATTTTTTGTGTTATCACTAAGCACATTTTTTATTATATTTATTATTATTGTTATTATTTTATTTAAGTTATTTAATTCCACATTCACTTTAATTAGTTTGTATGTAGTGCAGCATTTATATGGTTTTTTATTGTCACTATATTGATTTATGTCATTGGATTCCACATTCACTTTTATTTTTGAATGTAGCGCAGCATTTATATGGTTTATATAGAACATACCACGTTTGTGTATAGGTGGGCAGAAGAGCAGAAAATACCATGTCTGAATTTTGGGGAGGGATCAGGAGATACCAAGTTTGCATATGGGGGACGGGAGAATGTCAGGGAATGGCAAGTTTGCGTATGGGGGAAGGGGGGTTGGAAAATACAAAGTTTGTGTATGTGGGGGGAAGGGCGGAGGTTACCAAGTCTGCATATGGAGGGGATCGGAAGATACAAACATTTCACCATAAGGGAGGGGTCAGAAGATACCAAGTTTGCGGATGGGGTAGGGGTCAGAAGTACCACGTTAGCGTTGGGGGGTGTCAAAAAATGCCACGATTGATACCACGTTTGTGAATAGGGGTGGAGGAAAATAACACGTTTGAATATAATTGATGGGTTGGAACATACCAAGCTTGCGTATAAGGGGCAAGAAGATACCAAGCTTGCATATAGGAGGGGAGAAATGGGCGAGTGTCAAAAAGTACCAAAATGTGCATATGGAGGTGAAGGGGGGGGGGGGGCGTCGGAAGATACCAAGTCTGTATATGGGGGGGCTCGAACAATACCAGGTTTCCTTATGGGGGGTGGGTGGATGGAAGATACCAAGTTCACGTATGATGAGGGAGGGGTCGGATGGGGGGGAAGGGGAGACGGAATATACTAAGTTTGTGTATGGGGGGGGGCGGAAGACACCAAGTTTGCATATGTGGGGAGGGGTAGGAAGATACCAGTTTTTCATGTGAGGGGGCCCTTCCTTACAGTCAAACGTGGTGTCTTCACCCCCATACGCAAACTTGATATCTTCCGACCCCCTTTCATTTGCAAATTTGGTATTTTCTGACCCCTTTCTTATAATTACACAAAATTAGAAGATACTATGTTTGACGTTTATGTGAAGGGAAGGGGTCGGTAGATCTAGAGTTTGCACATAGGGTGGTCGGAAGATACCAAGTTTACATTATGGGTGTCAAACATAGTATTTGCTAATTTTGTGTATGTGAAGGGAAGACACAAAAGTTTGCATGTAGGGGGAGGGGTCAGAAGATACCAGTTTTGCGTATGGGGGTTGCCTCCCTTATAGTCAAACGTGGTATCTTCCAACCCCCAATACACAAACTTGATATCTTTCACCCCCCCCATACGCAAACTTGGTATCTTCCGACCCCCTTCCATATGAAAACTTGATATTTTCCAACCCCTTTATCATTAAATGTGGCTTCTTCCAAGTTTGTGTATGTAAAGGGAAGGGGTCGGAAGATACCAAGTTTGCATATGGGGGGGGGGGGGGGGGGGGGGGGTCGGAAAATACCAAGTTTGCATATGGAGCGGAAGATACCAAACTTACATATGGAGGGAGGGGTGGGTTGGAACATACCATATTTGCGTATGGGGGGGTCACCTCCCTTATAGACAAACGTGGTATCTTTCAACCCTCCATACTCAAACTTGATATCATCCAGCCCCTTCATATGCAAACTTGGTATCTTCCAACCCACTTCCATATGGTATTGGAAGATACCAAGTATCCATATGGGGGAGGGACGGAAGATACCATGCATGACTATAATGGTGGGGTTAGAAGATACCAACTTTGCATATGGCAAGGGGGAGGGGGTTTGTCGAAAGCAGATTTGGGGGGGGGGGGGGGGGAACGGAAAAAAAAACACATTTGAAAAAAGGTCAAACGATATCAAGTATGCATATGCGATGGAAGGAAGATACTACACTTATAAGGGAGTGGGTCAGAAGATACCAAGTTTGCATATCGGGGGATGTCAAAAGGTACCAAGTATGCATATGGTGGTAAAGAAACCAATTTTGTGCGTATGGGAGGGGGGGGGGGGGCTCAGGAGAAAGCACATTTGGACTATAAGGGAGTGGTCGGAATGTACCACGTTTGCACATATTTGGGGGGTGGGGGGCGGAAGATACCAAGTTTGCATATAAAGCGGGGGGGTGGGTCAGAAGATACCAAGTTTGCATTGGGGGGGTGGAGGATGGAATTTACCAAGTCTGCATATGTAGGTGGGTCAGAATATACAAAAGGTTCACTAAGGGAGGGGTCAGAGGATACCAAGTTTTCTTTCAGGAGAGCTTTAGAAAATGCCACATTTGCATGTGGGCAGGGGGGCTTCGGGGGATACCACCGTAGCGTATAAGAGGGGCAGTGGGGAGGGGGTTGGTGGTTGATGCCATGTTTGTGAATAGGGGTGGAGTAAAATATTATGTTTGAATATAAGAGAGGATTTGGAAGATACCAAGTTTGTGTAAAAGGGGTAAGAAGATACCAAGCCTGCATATGGGGAGGGGGGTGGGGCCAGAGGATGGCAAGTTTGCATATGGGGTTGAAGATACCAAATTTATACATGAGGGGGAGGGGTGGAGTTGTCAGAAGATACTATTTTTGACTATAAGGGAGGGGTCAGAAGGTACCAAGTTTGCATATGGGGGTGAAGGAGAGTGTCAAACGATACCAAGTTTGCATATGGGGGAAGGGGGGGGGGCGACAGAAAGTAACAAGTTGGGGCAAAAGATATCAAGTTTGCATTTGTGGGGAAAGGAAAATACCATGTTTGACTATAAGGGAGCGGGTCAGACGATACCAAGTTTGCATATAAGGGGGTGAAGATACAAAGTTTGCATATAAGGGGGTGGCGTTGTTAAAAGATACTATTTTTTGACTATAAGGGAGGGGTCGGAGGATACCAAGTGTGCTTATTGGGGGGGGGGATGTCAGAAAAAGACAAGGTTGCACATTGGGGGGGCAATGACGGAAGATACCAAGTTTGCATATTGGGGGGGGGGGGATGTCGGAAGGTACTAAGTTTGAATATGAGGGTGTCAGAAGATACCAATTTTGCATATGAGGCAGAAGATACAAAATTTACATATGGGGGGGGGGGGAAGAATTGGAAGATACCAGATTTGCATATGGGGGGGTTGCCTCCCTTATAGACGAACTTGGTATCTTTCAACCCCCATACGCAAACATGGTATCTTCCAACACCCTTTCGTGTTGTGGTAGAGGATACCACTTTTGACTATAAGGGAGGGGGTAGGGGGGGTTGGAAGATACAAAGTTTGCGTACCTGAGGGGAAGGGGTCAGAAGATACCAATCTTGCATATTGGGGAAAAGGGGGGAGGGTTGTAAAATATACTAATTTTGCATATGGTGCGGAAGATACCAAATTTACATATATGTGTGTGGTGGGGGGGGGGATTGGAAGATACCAGATTTGTGTATGGGGGGGGGTTGGAAGAAACAAACGCTTCACCATAAAGGAGGGGCAGAGGATACAAAGTTTACGGATGGGGTAGGGGTCAGAAATTGCCACGTTTGCATATTGGGGAGGGGGGGGAGGCTTTGGAGAATGCCACCTTAACGTATGGGAGGGGCGAGAGGGTTGGCGGTTGATATCACGTTTGTGAATAGAGGTGGAGGAAAATACCATGTTTGAATATAAAGGGAGGGGTTGAAAGATACTAAGCTTGCGTAAAATGGGCAAGAAGAGTTGTCAGAACATAGTACAACATAGTATGTGTCTGAAGATACAAAGTTTGCCTATGATGAGTGGGTCAGAAGATACCATGTGTATCTGGGGGGGGGAGGGGGTATGTAAGATACCATTTTTGAATATAAGAAAGGGGCCGGAAGAAACCAAGTTGGTGGGAGGGGTTGGAAGATACTAGTTTTGCATATACAAGAGGGCCCTCCCCTATAGTCAAACGTGATATCCTCCGTCAACCCCCTCTTATGTACAATGCAAACTTGGTATCTTCTAACCCCTTCCATATGGTATTAGAAAATACCAAGTTTGCATATGGGGGGAGGGCTGGAAGATATCAAGTTTGCGTATGGTGGGGGGGTAGGGGCTGGGAGATACCAAGTGTGCGAATGGGGGGGGTGTTGAAAGGCATCACGTTTGTCTATAAATGAGGCAACCCCCCCCATACGCAAAAATGGTATCTTCTGATTAGATACCAAAATAGATTTGGTATCTTCCGCCCGATATGCAAAATTGGTATATTTTCCGACTGAATGCAAACTTGGTATCTACTGACCCCTTGCAAATTGACGGGGGTCGGACGTTTTTGAATACCAAGTTTGCGCCGGGGTGTTGGGTGGGTGGTTGAAAGATGCCATTTGACTATAAGGGAGGGCCCTCATATGAAAAACTGGCACCCTCCAACCCGTCCCCAATATGCAAATTTGGTGTCTTCTGGACCCTCTCCTATATTCAAACATGGTATCTTCCATCACCCCCCCCCCCATAAGCACACTTGGTATCTTCCGAACCCCTCATCATAGGCAAAGTGTGCTAATGGAGGGGGGTCGGAATATACTAAGTTTGCATATGGTGGGGGGGGGGTTAAAAGATATCAATTTTGCATATGGTGGGTTGAAAGATAAGAAGTTTGCTTTGGGGGTGTAGTGTCTTCTCATTCCCTCCCCCAAGCACGAAACCTTGGTATCTTCCCACTACCCACCCCCAGATACCAAGTTCACATGAGGAGGGGTGGGGCAAGAGATAACAAGATTGCATATGGGGAAGGGGGGGTCAGGAGATATCAAGCCTGCATATTGGGGAAGGGGGGGGAGGGGTTCGAAGATACCAACTTTGCCTATGGAGTGGGAGTCGGAAGATACCAAGTTTGCAAATGCAGTGAGGGTTTGTCGGAAGATACCAAGTGTGCATATGAGAGAGGGTTGAAAGATCTTTTTTTTATAAGTCCGCAAACGTGCAACTATAACGAAAAAACCCGTAAGTGTTCACAAAAAAGTGCAAGTGCAAAACACCACACAAAAAGTGCACTTAAGGGTGTGCTTTGTCCTACCCCCGAAGGGGTTGGACCGCTACCCTGATCCCCCGGGGCACGAAGCTCCTGACAGGGACAGAGTTCCCATTTGGTCCTCCTGGCCAAAAGGCCTGGTGGACCACCGTTCCTTATGTCCAGCCGAAGCCGGACATCCAGTACTAGGCCAGGGGGTTCTCCCGAAGAGAAAACCCCCTAGGGACAGGGGAGGAAGGAACCGTATGGCCACACATCCTCCCCCTAGACTTCAGGGCAGGCCCGAGGACCCACACCCTCCATCCTGTGAAAAACACACACAAAAGTAAAAAGTGACAAACGTGGGGTGAAGGAAAAATAAATAAATAAATAAATAAATAAATCTATAAAAATAATAAAAAGTGTCGTGCCCAAATTGTGCACTGACCAGACCCTGAGGCCTGTAGCAAAAAAATTGCCCAGAACTTGACCAAAAGGCCCGGTCCTAGAGGCGCAGTGCAAAAAGTATTTAAACTCGGTGACCATGTGCTCATTCACAACGTGGGGTCCCACACCCAAGTGCTACTCAGAGCACCCCTGAGGCGACTACTCAGGGGGCACCTAGTTTGCGGACTCTCTGCCTTCCCAGCCCCTGGCCAGACCAAGGTAGATCCGTCCAAATCAGGAGGTACTGGGTCCTTCAGACGTTCCAAAGGGGAATTACCCCAGGGCCCCAGCTTAACTTGTGGCGCTCCCCGGTTTCTGTTCCCCCCGTAATAGCCATCCAGACCCCCATCATACCAGTGAGGGTACTATACAACAACCATCCCCGCAAAGCTAGAATGGTCGGGAGCACCCCCACTGGACACTGATAAGAACAGATACTACACTTGATCTTAGCCAAAAGGCCGAGAAGCGATTGAAAGATACCAAGTTTGCATATGGCGGGGGGCGCAAGATACCAAGGTTGCATACTGAGGAAAGGGGGGGGGCGTCGGAAGATACCAAGTATGCATATGGGAGGATACCACATATTACTATAAGGGAGGGGTTGCAAGATATTAATTTTGCATATGGTGGGTTGGAAGGTAGGAAGTTTGCTGGGGGGGGGGCTCAGTGTCCTCACATTCCCTTCCCCCTACGCGCAAACTTGGTATCTTCCCACTCCCCACCCACCCCCAGATACCAAGTTTGCATATGAGGAGGGGTGGGGCAGAGAACAACAAGTTTTGATATGGGGGGTTATGGAAGATACCGTTTGCATATGGGGGGGGGTCAGGAGATATCAAGTTTGCATACGGGGGGGGGGGGAAGATGTAAGATACTATGTTTACATGAGGAGAAGATCGCAAGCTTGCATATGGAGTCGGAAGATACCAAGTTTGTATATGGGGCAAGAGGATGGCAGAGGATACCACGTTTAAAGGGAGGGGTTGGAAGCTACCAATTTTACATATGGGGCGGAAGACACCAAATTTACATATGTGGGTTGGGGGGACTAATTGAATGATACCAGATTTGCGTATGGGGGGGTTGCCCCCCCCCTTTATAGACAAACTTGGTATCTTCCAGCCCCCCCCATATGCAAACTTAATATCTTCCAGCCCCCCCCATATGCAAACTTAATATCTTCCAGCCCCCCCATATGCAAACTTAATATCTTCCAGCCCCCCCATATGCAAACTTAATATCTTCCAGCCCCCCCATATGCAAACTTAATATCTTCCAGCCCCCCCATATGCAAACTTAATATCTTCCAGCCCCCCCATATGCAAACTTAATATCTTCCAGCCCCCCCATATGCAAACTTGGTATCTTCCAGCCCCCCCATACACAAAACACACAGCACAGCCATCCAGAGCTTGCAGTGAAGCACCAACACACTGTCCTCCAGTAAAACGCACACAGCAAACCCTTTGATCGCCCCTCATGTTAACCCCTTCCTGCCCAGTGCCATTACTACAATGTCGGTGCTTTTTTTTTTTTTTTATGCACTGATCACTGTATTGGTGTCAGTTCCCTCCAGTGTCAGAATGCCCGCCGCAGTCCCGCTATATGTTGCTGATCGCCATTATTTGTTAAAAAAAAAAAATACAATCCCAGTATATATACCATCATTTGTAAACACTATAACTTTTACGTAAACCAATTAATTTACACGTATTGGGACAATTTGTGTGGAAAAAAGGACATAAATCTCATTTGGGTGCAGCGTTGCATGACCGAGCAATTGTCAGTTAAAAGAACGCAGCGCCGTAACGCAAAAAAATGGCTTGGTCAGGAAGGGGGGTAAATCCTCAGGAGGGCAAGTGGTTAAAAAATAAAAGAAAATATACCTACATCAAGGTTTGTTCTAGTTCAGTGCCAGGGTTAGTGTTTGGGTCAAAGGTCAGGATTTTTTTTTTTTTTTAAATTGGTATCAGTGTCAGTTAGTGTCAGTGTGTTTTAGGCAAAAGAAACAAAAAAAAAATTTGCACTATTGTTTCTGGGCTGTACTACAGGTACAAACAACAAACAGCATACACATATATGGTATCACTGCAATTGTCAAGAGCTGGAGAATTTTATTTTGGGTTAATATTTGGTGGTAGGTTATGGAAGTAACAAGGAACACACAGCTACATTAAAAAAAAATATTTTTTTTTTTTTTACTATTTTGGCCCAGTTTTCCTTTGATAAGAAAAAAAACAAAATCTGGAGATATCCGTTACCATTTACCACCAAATAAAAGCCCAATCTGTCCTGAAAAAAACACGGTATAATTCACCTGGATGTACAAAGTAGTTGTGATGAAATGTACGGTTTTACTAACACATGTCAAAGTTGCAAAATTGTGCTTAGGTGTTAAGATTTGTTTTACCCTCAGGCGTGAAGGGGTTAAGGGGATTTGTGGATTTTTACCTCTTGGAGCTGCGTGGACACGTGACCCAGCTGCTCCTGCCGGCTGTCTGCCTGCTGCCTCTCCACCCTCATCTCCTTCTCCAACTGCTGCAGCCGCCTCTGTACCCGCTCAGACACCTGCAAGCACCAATGGGACACAAGGAATTTGATTCACGGAGAGGTAAATTGTTGAAGACAAAATGTAAGGATTGTAAAGGCTGCAATACCGGAGCAATTGTGTCATCTGGTCATCAGTCTCATTTAGTATTGTTTTATAGGTGGTTTTCATTGTTACTATTACAAAGTAACATTGACTTCTCCATCACGTCCAACAACGCCACCATCAAACCCGCCCCGCAAGCCAGAGTACTTGGTGTCATTCTGGACTCCAACCTATCCTTCCAGCCCCAAGTCCAATCTTTAACAAACTCATGCAGACTCCACCTCCGCAACATCGCCAAAATCCGCACGTTCCTAACTCCAGAAACCACTAAACAGCTCATCCACTCCCTCATCATATCACGACTCGACTACTGCAACTCCCTCCTCACTGGCCTGCCTCGCCGCTGGTCGTCCCCGCTTCAGTCGATCCTGAGTACGGCTGCCAGACTCATTCACCTTTCCAACCGCTCCGTCTCTGCCACCCCCCTCTGCCAATCCCTCCACTGGCTTCTGATTGCGCAACGGATCAAATTCAAAATCCTAACACTGACGTACAAAGCTGTCCACCATACTGCCCCGAACTACATCACTGACCTAATATCCAAGTACCACTTAACACGCACACTCCGCTCCTCACAAGACCTCCTCCTCTCTAGTTCCCTGGTCTCCTCCTCCCATGCCCACCTCCAGGACTTCTCCAGGGTGTCACCCATCCTCTGGAACTTCCTGCCCCAACCAATCAGATTATCACCTACTCTCCTCTCCTTTAGGCGCACCCTGAAAACCCACCTCTTCAGGGAAGCCTACCCCACCCCCTGCTAACTTGCCGACCTCCTCCACTCTTCCTACCACTCCATCCCCCTGTGCCACTGTCCCCTCCCTCCTAGATTGTAAGCTCCAAGGAGCAGGGCCCTCAATCCCCTCATATTTTGTATTGTATTGTTATTGTTCTGTCACATGTTCTGTCCCCCTTTGTAATGTACAGCGCTGAGTGAACTATTGGCGCTTTATAAATACTGTATCATAATAATAATAAGTAAATGATGGGACAGTACTACTACTAATAATAATCCTCCAACTATTACCACACTGCATGCTGTAACAAAATATTCGACAAAGCCATATTAGTTGCACTCACAGGCATACACTGATCTCTGGAGAGCCCACAGCAGTTTCACTGACAGTCATATACTGATCTCTGGACGTGGCAGGAGTGCAGCCATCTTGCCAGACATATGACATTTTGTATTTGAGGAAGCTGTACGCAGACAGCCCCGACAATTGGAGCAGATGACAGGATTATTCAGTAATGGCTGTAACGTGTTTTCAGTACATCAGCCTGTGACAAGAAGCTCTCATGGAGTGAAAAGCAATAACGTGCGGAGAACATGAACAGACAACAACACTTGTTGTCAGGTGCTCAATCAATCCACAATGCTGGAAGTGACAGGCTTCCCACACACAGGAGCCACGCAGAAATTGTAGATAAATGTCAGTAATGAGAACGCCTCTCCTGTCACATCATAAAAATATACCCTCTAGCCTGGGAGCGGGCTCTCCTACGCTGCAACACTCACCGTCTCCTGGTGCTGGCTCTCGTTCAAGCGGGTAGATAACTCTTCTAGGGCTCTCTTTGTCTCAGCATCAGTCCTAGTAGAAAAATTTGAAAATGTACCACAATGCAGCCTTGATCAATAGCAGAATCCAGCCAGAGAACCTCCACATTGATCTTCCTAAAACTAATCTTACAATAGTAGCACACTGCAGCACAGCTGTCATTGTTCCTGTCACAACACCCTGTGAAGAGATCACTTGACTGCTTTCAGAATTAAAGGTTGCACTCTCCGTGAACCATATTAAAGCTGGCCTACTCTGAATTAAGAAGCCCTCCTCCCCGAAACCTGATCCCCTTCCCGAAACATGATCCCCTTCCCATACTATACCGCAGCTCTGAGATCACATGACCAGTGCCTTGGCATTATGCCATGTTGAGCAGCACCACAATAGGGTGGTGGCTTCTTCAGTCAACCGGTTGGGGCTTTAATCACTTGTCTGCCAGTGCAGTATAAAAATGGCAGCTGGTAAGGATTTTAAATGCAGTGATAACTGCTTTAGCAGTCGGGGCTGTCTGAATTTGTAGAGCAGGCAATAGACTTTCACATGGAAGCAATTTGGGCAGCTGTAAAGCTGCCTGATCACTTCCACAGCCTGTCAAAGGCCTCACCCCCTGCCTGATTGCCCCCTTCACATATCCCAGGCTCAGGTGTCCCACCTACAGTACCGGCATGGCTGGTGTTGGTGAGCAGAACAGAGGGATACCAGCGAACAGGTCTTCTGTGATCTCCCTACAGCGAATAAACACAGAAGCAGGGTGTATTATGTCACTTCCAGGTTTGGCTGTCTTTTCCCTTTCTGCTTGTAGCCAAGGGAGAAGCTAATGGAGCAAGATCTGTCATGGTTCGTGTCAGTGGAGGGCAGGCCAGAGATCATGGGTCTCATAGTCCCCTGACATTTTGGTAAAGAGAACCCATCATTACATTATGCTATCAAGTAGGGGGCATTTGGCACCCTATGTGATAGCAATAACTTAAAAGGATAAGTTAACCTTTCGTAACCCAAATTCAGGGCGCATCATGTAACATGTACTATGGGTCAGGCCACTGCACCCCCTGATCCCGTTTTGACAGCTAGCGGGGGAAACTCCCCCCCCCCCGCTAGCTGTCAACATGAAGAAAAAAAAAAAAAAAGAAGAAGTGGCAATGCAGAGCTCCGCCTGCCCGAGCACATCATTCATTCACAGGGTTCTGGGAATGGAAAACTACATGTCCCAACAGCCTTTGCTGCTGTCGGCCTGTAGTTCTCAATGAACTATCACAGCGCTGTCGAGCACTGTGGTAGTTCATTGATTCTTCCTGTCAGACTATATCGACTTCCTCCGAGGTACGAGCACACAGATTACACTGACAGTTTGCAGGAGACCTGCACGGAACCAGCAATCTGTTGATCGCTGGTGCAACGCCTTCCAGGATCCTAAAACAAAAAATAGTAAATGCACTTTTTTTACCTGCATAAAAACGTGCATTTATTTTTTGTTAAAAAGTAAATTTATCCATTAATAAAAAAAAACAAAAAAAAAACAAAACCAATTTTTTTTAATTCCCCCACCCTCAGCAATCTCCTCCCCCCACCCTCAGCATAAACACCATACTACAGGGGCAGAAATAACTTTTAGGGCAATACATTTGTTATTTAAAAAGTCACTTTTTCTTTTAAATCACACTGGGCAACACAAAAATCATTTCTAAACCTCCCGTAAAAGTGACATTTGTTCAAATACAGCGTTTGTTTCTAGTGCTTACTATTTGCAGGCAGGCTGGTAGCATTATGCAGTATAGGTTGCCAGGGAACATAGTTTTGCATTGCATACTACAATACAACCCACTACCGGCTACCAGTTCTGACAGTGAGGCTCCCGCTAGGAACCACAGTCATTCAAAACAAGTAGGAGAGGGCATGTCAACGGGGCTGACTAAAAGGCTACAGGCACGTAGTGCATTAGTGTGGCATCCTCTAGCTCAGATGAGATGCTGATGAGTTCATACTGACCATGCCTGCACAGATCTGTCTCTGTACTTGGCGTGGTCATAACCAAAACAGTAAAAAAGACCAGCAGGATCACCAGTTTTTTCTGAGGAAAGGAAGCGTTAAGTAAAGCACAGGCTACATTTACAATCAACAGGAAAAACACACATGATGGATTGAGCCCATGGTGATGAACCCCTTAGGTAGAACTTTTTATTTCCACTTTGGATAGAGCAAAGGAGGGTTTTTTCGCCATCTATGTGCCATTTCGGAGATTTCCCTTCACTTCCTGTCCCACAGCCAAAAAGGAAGCGTGAGGAAATCCTTTCAAAATTAAGGGAATCCCTTGGACCCCCCCAGGTCACCAGAACTAGTGTCCCTATTGGAAGTCATCCCCTTTTATTACTAATCTAGGAACAACCCAAAATTTGGGATTTTGTTTACATTCGCTCTCAGTGATAATGGTAAACAGGACAAAGAGCGGGTGAATATACCTAAAGGGGGCATGGACAGCAATAAAAACCTGACAAGAGTTCTAATCTAAATTAGATGTCTTCATATTGTTTTTGATTGTCCAGTTGTGGATGCATATGTTACCCTTGTTTTTCCAATCATTTACTTGTACCATTTGAAATTGATCGCCAAATTTTCTTTATGTCCGTGTACATGTCTTTTATCGTTAATACAAATATTATGGAAGAAAAAACACGCATATGGGTAATATGGATTTTGCTTGGATACAGATCTACAGAAAGCAAATCCAATTTAGAAATTAAAAAAAAAAAAAAAAATTTAGATCTGCACTTCAGAAAAGGAGTACCTGTTTCTCCGTGCAAGCTCGCGGCCCAGGTCATCATGCAGACGGAGTTGGTCGCTGCTCAAATCTCGAAGGGACTGATGCAGGGAATGAAGCTGGAACACAGTTAGACCAAAAGCATTGTAAACAAAACGTTATCAATATATCATATAAAGGATCTGTCGGTTTTGCCCCATGCATGTACAGAAATGGCAGTCACAGATAAGTAGATATAACGCGCAGAGTGTGGTCTATTTCAACCTGAGAACAGTTCAATGTATGACAGCTATGAGATTCCATTTATAAATTTGTTGAGAAGGAAGTGGGGACTTCAGTGTGGGCAGCTTGTTAAAATCTACTTATTCTTCAAAGTGGTCCTACAATCAGGTATGAAAACTATACAGGTATGAAAACTATACAAAAAATATAGAACATACAATATATTGCCAAACTTATTGGGCCAGCCCTCCAAATCATTGGATTCAGGCGTTCCAATCCCCTCCATGACCACAGGTGTATACAATCAAGCCCCTAGGCATGCAGACTGCTTCTACAAACATTTGTGAAAGAATGGGTCACTCTCAGGAGCTCAGTGACTCCAAGCGTGGTCCCGTGATAGGTGGCCACCTGTGCAATAAGTCCATCTGTGACATTTCCTGGCTACTAAATATTCCACGCTCAACTGTTAGTGGGATTATAACAAAGTGGAAGCAACTGGGAACAACAGCAACTCAGCCACCAAGTGGTAGGCCACGTCACATGACAGGGCAGGGTCAGCACATGCTGAAGCGCACAGTGTGCAGAAGTCGCCAACTGTCTGCAGAGTCAATAGCTAGAGTCCTCCAAACTTGGTGTGGCCTTCAGATTAGCAAAACAGTTCGTAGAGAGCTTCATAGAATGGGTTTCCACGGCAAAGCAGCTGCATCCAAGCCTTACATCACCAAGTGCAATGCAAAGCGTCGGATGCAGTGGTGTAAAGCACGCCGCCACTGGACTCTAGAGAAGTGGAGACGTGTTCTCTGGAGCAACAAATCACGCTTCTTGTCTGGCAGTCTGATGGACGAGTCTGGATTTGGCAGTTGCCAGGAGAACTCTCTCCTATAAATCATAGGCGTTTAGAGATATAAGGTACAATTCTGAAAATCTTTTCCCAGCTGACTGACCATATATAGACCAGATTTTTTTTTAGGTACACCATCACAGTACAGTTATTGGTAAATCTAAAGGAAATTGTACTATGTATGAACACCATGTGCTTATATTTCACTCCCCTGTATCCATTTACCACTCCCATTTCCCTCCAGCTAATTCTATCATCTCCATTCCTGGCATACATAAAAACGCTTTCAAATTAGACAATAAAAATCTTTATTTTTCCATGCAGTGACAGAGACGCTCCACCCATATCCCAATGTGAACAGGTCCAATGAGCCATTTTTTATTATTCATCTTTTCATGCTGCCTCACCTGCCCATTGTTTCCCACTTCATCTAAAAACCGCACTGCTGATCGAGAACGGCGCCGTGGCTGAACTCCCACTTCTGTGTAGTCCTTAAGAGGAGAGGTTGGCTGTAAGCGTCGGTTTCTGGATCCTGAGACAGGAAATAAAATGTAAGGACAGTTTAATGAACACATGCAGACAACAGAACAGAGAAATGGGAATGCTAACAATTGTGTGAAATCAGACAGTCACTTCATTTATTTTAAAGACACACTGCCATCTGCCCATTCAGACACCATATGTGTTGGGAGAACTGAACGCCAGCGTAGGGTGAAGATCAAGACACAGGATCTAGGTTTTGGAGGCAGCTCTGTCAGCTGGGGGTCACAGAGGAAGTCTGGAGTGGTCAAGAAGGGTGAGAGCCCCAAAAGACTTGCATGATTTCAGTATAAAGTTTACTTTTTACAAACCAGGACTGCTGGAGTGGTGAAAGGAGTCGGGCAAGTGCTAAAGGAGTGGGTAGAACAGTTAGTGGGCGTTTTGTACCTTGATGCAGGGAATGCAATGGCATAACTAGAAACTTCAGAGCCCCAGTGCAGGAAACCATGAAGGGCCCCTCAACCAGGGCCCTTCTGTCTGAGCCCGGTGGTGGGCAGCTGCAACCTTTTTGACCCTGGTAGATCCGCTACTGGTGTCAGTCGTTTTTATTTTTTTTTTGCTTTTTTTTTTCACTACTGTTAAATTTTTTTTGAAGTGATATCACGTGATTCGTGACGATATGCTTGGGGAGGAGCCAGTGACATCAGAGCCGGAATACTGGAATTGAGGAGTGTGTTTGCGGTCCAAAGCTTATTATTATGCTTACCATGCGAAACACTTCTAATAGAATAGTAAGTTTGTCTTACACTTTTATGATACTATATACACTTTTTGCTGAAATGGTATAATTGTGGTCTCAGTTTATATGTATGAGTTGAGAACGCAAGTGTTTGACATTTTAGTAGCGGAACACCCGATATATTTTGGTTTTACGGTTTACATGTGATGAACACAGATTGTTTGTGATTGCAGCAGCCTAACATTTTATATAAACATTTTATTACATGGGACACAATTAGTGGCAGTGCACATTTATTTATTTTTATTTCAGGGCTCTAAACAGACCTCAGACAGACAGAGAAAGGAGATTGAGGACACAGCCCTCTCCATCTCTGAAACCTCAATTTCACAGAATGAATGGACAGGAAGAGCTTTGTACAGAGTTTCCCGTCCATTCATAAACTGAAGCATAGTAAAGGTTCAGTACGGATCAATGACTTTCCACTCAGAAAAATAAGGGGTCGGTAAATGACACAGCTCCTTTCCCGCTTTTCATTCTGGAAGATCCCCTGCAGCAGCAAGCGGGAGAGGGGATGGGGAAGCCTAGCAGAACTGTAGGGGACAAGGGGGGCTGAGAAAGAACTCGGGGGGGGGGGGGGGGGTGTTCAGAAGAAAAGCTGGATATGAGGAGCAAAGGGGGTGTCTGCATATAGAGGAACCAATCTCCCATGTTCCTCCATGCAACCGCTGAATACCTGCTTTTCCTCCTCTCCCTCCCACAGACATTCAGCAGCTGGAGAAACATTGAGAGGCTGGTTCCTCTATATGCAGCCGCCCCTGCTGCTCCTCCTATCCAGGCATACAGGGGGCGCACAGGCCCCCTGCAGCATAGGGCCGAGTTGCAACTGCGACCCCTGTAGGTACGCCCCTGAAGGAATGCATTAAGGTAAAAAAAACATTTTGACTTTGGAACCACTTTAAGTCTGGTACAAATGTTATTTTTTTATAAAAATAAGTCAAAGAGATTTAAGCTACATGCTCATGGGGATTATGTGTTGTGGTTAGAAAGCATTTTTAATAAATGTTAGGGACTAGAATTAAATATAAAAACCTGAAAGGAATACTAATTTTGGGGAGAGGGGGGCACACTATATCCCAGACAGACCTGCTGGGGCCTCCAGATCACTGGCACACAAGCTGGACAGAGATGCACTTCTTCCTTCAGATAGACGGGACAGTCGCTGACTTCTAAGCTGGTCGATGGACTGCTCCAGATTTTCCTTCAGCTGTATAGGAAGAGAAAATGTAGGAAAGTCAGTACAGTTATAGGAATTAAATCTATACAGGATGCAGAGCTTAGAGTACCTAAAGACTGAATGAATTATTGTAACAGCAGCAGCAGTAATTATCTCAGAGAGGATACCCCTTTTTATCACACACCATACAGCAATATATTTTACAAAGATGATGTCTGCGCTTGCTCTGTATAATGAATAAATCAAAAAAAGCAATGGGTGTTAAATGTATCCAGTACTTCATTATGCTACATTCAAAATATAGCATGTCTATATATCCAAAGCAATTACGTCCAGGGAACTGTAACCCTAATGGATACCATAACCACTGTAACTATTACTCCTCGTGCACACAGGGTCTAGGATAATACCTAGGGTCTTGCGGCAGCAATATTCTGTGTAAATCGACGTTTGCAGCAACATTTACACCATGGACAGCACTAATCAACTGTACTGGCCACCGCTGCTCAGGGCATCACGACATATATAGGTCAACAATGTGTAATCATTGGCGCTAGTGTACACGGAGCAGCAGATCTTGCTGTCAGCAACATCCTACATAAATTCATACACACTGTATGCATGAGGCCCAAAAGGTACAGTGATTATGGCAACACTTTACTATTCCCTGAATGATATGGCTTTAGATTTGGATACTTTATTCCCTGAATGGGGCATGATTTGCTCTGCAAGTAAAGATAGATGGATGCATCGTTTTGCATAGGTTGCGGTTTTGATATATTGTTTTTGATACAGTTTTTTTTTTTTTTCACTATACATGCGAGTTCTGCAGAGTTCTCATTTACTATATTGTTGTGTATAAGTTGTAGGCCCTAATGCTGCAAAGATCGGTCAACGACATGCAAGTATCTAGCATGAAATCACTCCTTTTCTTGCAGTTTAAAAACGTCACTTCTACAGAAGGCATATTTATGGTTACATCTTAGGTGTGTGTAGGCATATGCAGTCTATAGTCTCCTCTGCAGGTGGTGCTCAAGCACCATGGCTACACAGATGGGGGAGGAAGTTGGGAGGAACTTGGTTGTTCCTCTGTAGTTTTCTTGGTCACAAGGAGGCACCTCCAATTGGATGCTGGAAACCCCAATGTACTTTGGTGGCCAACTTGGGTCAGGTAGAGTCTATTTAAGACCCTGGCACCCAGGATAGACGTGTTTGATGAGAAGACAGGTTCCCCGTCTGTCAGGTACAGTGAAGGCGGCAGGAAAAGGTTCTGGTGGAGGAAATAGAAAAGAAAAGAGCGCACAAACCTTGCGCATTACCTCACTAAAACATTCATGTATTTATTAATAAGTTATTCTCACAAGAGTAGCAGTAAAAAAGGCATATAACATCCAAAACCAACACAGGGTTAGACGACACGTGCAAGTTCCATGCAGAAGGGAGATAAGCTCTTGGTCAAGCTGACGCGTTTCGAAGGGGGATCCCTTCTTCCTCAGAGCTTAAAAGTCTGCAAAAGAGGACCTAAATGGTTTGCAGGAATGATCAGTTCCCTGATTGAAACACTAAAACGCTGACACATAGTGGCAAAATGCCTCCTATGAAGTAAGAACACATAGAAAACACACAACAGTGAGGCTGTCAGTTAACATTTCAATACTGGAAATTGATCATTCCTGCAAACCATTTAGATCCTCTTTTACAGTTTTTTAAGCTCTGAGGAAGAAGGGATCCCCCTTCGAAACGCATCAGTTTGACCAAGAGTTTATCTCCCTTCTGCATGGAACTCGCATGTGTCGTCTAACACGGTGTTGGTTTTGGATGTTATATGCCTTTTTTACTGCTACTCTTGTAAGTATAACTTATTAATAAATACATGAATAATTTACTGAGGTAATGCGCAAGGTTTGTGCGCTCTTTTCTTTTGTTCTCTACTACAGTCTAGATCAAGCTTCCCCAGCTTTGTGTTAGAGCTGCACAACCTTTGATCAGTGTTGGATGACCATTATCAATTTACTTGATCGGCTCTGCTCTGATCTGAGTCCTTGAGCGCAGGAGGTGGTGGATGTGTGTTGACTGGAGGAAAGAGAGCAAGGTCTACGTCTGCCTCTTCATAAAGCCTCCCTTTTGGGTCAGACTTGCCAGGCTGCACTTCGCTCCTTGTGGCATCCCTAAGTCTTCTGTCCGCTGTCTATACGCTACTAAGTTGTAAGTGGCACAGGACAGGTGTGCTTCCCATTGGGCAGGTTTATACTGTTAAATTGCTGTTGCAAAGAAGGACTCCTACCCAACACCAGATGAATGTTGTAAAGCTGCATGTGTTATCCTATACAAAGGATCTGTGTTTACACTTTTGGACAGACTGACCCCATAAAGGTAAGAGAAATATGGGTCTCGCCATTGCCCAGCTCCTCCTAAAAATGCTGCTTGCTTGACTGTCTAAATTTAATAAAATCGAGAAAATAAAGAACGCACATCAAGTTTGTTACTGGTGAAGATGATTAAAAAAAGATTCTTACAAATGAATTTCAGCTTTTAAAAAAATCCCCTCAAGTGCAAATAAAAGGTCACACAAACCTCAGACAAAGCATTCGGTGTCATTTACAGAAAGGCGAGTCTGATGGAAGCTGTGCTCCCAGGATGGTACATCATGTTACTGTGTGCCCGGTGGAACATCACCTGCCCCCTCACTTTGCCTCCTGTGACAGCAGGCACACTTCCTACGCAGTTCATTATCGCAGCTAATTACAGACTGCAGCTTATTTCTCCTCCGTTATCTGGTCCCTTTAATTACCCGCAGGAGGTCAGCCCCATGAAAGCTGTCCAAACAGCATTGACAAGACTATGGGCTATGGAGAGTGCGCTGGTGATATAAAGGGAGACAGGGACCTGCAGTATTAATGTGCAGGACTGACGCTCATCTGAGGTGACATCAGGACAAGTAATGCAATTAAAGATCCTTCCAGAAAGCGAAAGAGGAACAGAAGATGACTGCACTGCAATCTACAGTCTCCTAACACAAACTGTCCACAATCAGAAGACTGAAGTTACAAAGCTGTACAGTGTCTTAGCCATAACTCATTGACTATCGTCTAGATCTCTGGCACCCAGTCTGCAGGACTCTGGCCCAAGCAGTCAATAACTTGATTCGGCCCCAGCCTACAACGATTTGGGAAGGCCTAGTTGACACCATCGTGACTCTGTAGAGCTGGGAGAGTTCTGTAGAGCTCAATATCCCATAAGAATACAATTTTGCAATGGGATGGAGTGAAGTCAGCTCTGCTTCTCAGAAAGATCAGAGGCTGAAGCTGATTTTTTTTTTTTCCCCGTTTGCCATTAAAAAGTTTCTCTCTTTCACCCTACGTTACTATTTCTGTGTTGTCCATTCCCTTGTGTACATATTTTATTTTGCCTGACTTTTTAAGGGAATTTTTGGGATTTCTATTGCGGGATCAGTATATGGAAAAGACCCATACTGACAATGTTTATCAGTCTCAAGCAACACGTCGCCAACTTCTGACCATCTCATGTTGTTTGTCTCCTGTAGCGCGCCTGCAGCCCCTGGCCATCTCCTGCAGCGCGCCTGCAGCCCCTGGCCATCTCCTGCAGCGCGCCTGCAGCCCCTGGCCATCTCCTGCAGCGCGCCTGCAGCCCCTGGCCATCTCCTGCAGCGCGCCTGCAGCCCCTGGCCATCTCCTGCAGCGCGCCTGCAGCCCCTGGCCATCTCCTGCAGCGCGTCTGCAGGCGTGGCCATCTCCTGCAGCGTCTGCAGGCGTGGCCATCTCCTGCAGCGTCTGCAGGCGTGGCCATCTGCAATGTGTCTGCAGTTTCTGACCATATCTGGTAGCTCATCGCCAATCTCATCATCACCCATCTGCAGTCCCTGTCCTGACTGTAGTGTGTCCACATTTGTTCACAGCATTATATACCTTAAACATTTAGGGGGGGTATTTACTAAAACTGGAACATGCAATATATGGTGCAGCTCTGCATAGAAACCAATCAGCTTCCAGATTTTATTGCCAAAGCTTAATTGAACAAGCTGAAGTTAGAAGCTGAATGGCTCCCATGCACAGTTGCACCAGATTCTGAGTGCACTAGTTTTAGTAAACCTACTCCTATGTGTTTCCCTTTGGTGATATCAGGGGCAGCATTGGAGCCCACTGTATTGAATAAGTTAACCACCACTTATCTATAATCTGCCCAGGCCACACATTCCTGGTAACTTTCACATCACATACACGTATGTACCATCACAACATATGTATTGACGCAAGACTTCTTACCCAGAGCCAAAAATTTACAATTTTCTCTTCCAACATATCAATTAAGAAGTTAAAAAGGGAACCTGTCAGAATGGTCATTACATGGGAGCAAAAACTCCCATCCAGCTCTGGAGGATGTCACTGCCTGAATCCTAGAATCTGTGCAGGTTTTGAGGCAGACATACAGTATTTTCAATCATGATACCACAGGTGTGTGCTCTTCCCCAGAACCTCTTCTAATAGCTGGGGCGTGACAGCTACCAACAGTGGATGAGAGCCTCAGCAGTGACTAGTCCTTTTAAAGTGAAACTTTGGAACATGCTGTAACTAGGTAGAGCAGAAGGTGACATGAGGAGTGGAGGGTGATATCAGGGTGGAATATGATATTAAGGTGAAGTGGAGATAAGGGGGAGGACAGGAGTGGAGTGTAGTGGGAATGACAATGTGTAGTGGAAGGATAGTGATACTAGGGTGGAGTTGAGAGAATGTAACTTATATGAGAGGTGTGCAGAATTATATCAAGGTAGAAAAAAGAAAATTGTAAAAAGGAAGGGTGAGGAGCATGAGGAAAAAAGGAAAGTGGAGTGGAGGTGGAATGTTTGTGTGGAGTGGAGGGATCAGGACACTAGGGTGATGTCAAGGTGAGGTGGAAAACCAGGGAAGGGTAATGTCAAGGTGAGGGGGGAAAAAAAAGGGAAGCATGTCAGGGTAGAGGGGAAATAAGAGGAGGGTGATGCCAGAGTGGAGGGGAGAGAAAAGAAGGGTGAAGTCAGGGTGGAGGGGAGAGAAGAGGGTAACGTCAAGGTGGAGGGGAGAGAAAAGAGGGACGATGTAAGGGGGTGGAGTGAAGGACTAAGGAGGGATAGGTCTCTGTACAGATAATCCTGCCTGGAGTTATGGCCTGCACATGAGTGACAATCACCCTCATCAGCACCAGATTGATATCTGTCCAGAACTTACCGCTGTGATGGCTTCCGTCTGGTCAGAGGTATACTCCCTGTACTGCCCAAGCATCTCGTCCACTTGCGTCAGATTACGACTGGTGTCCTTAGAAGGAAAGACAATATATTTTACGAGAAAGATAATTGTGCTGTAAATGAGATGATTAGAGGTGAGGAAATATAACAGGGCATGCTGTAATTAGGGAGAGAATTAAGATGGAGGTGAGGAAATGTAACTGGGTGTGCTGTAACGAGGAGGATGAGAGGATTAAGGTGGATGTGAGGAAATATAACAGGACGTGTTGTAATCAGACAGAGAATTAAGATGGAGGTGAGGAAATGTAACTGGGTGTGCTGTAATTAGGGAGAGCAGAAAATTCAGGTGGATGTGGAGTTTTATCTTCTTTCCGTTATAATACATCTACTGGCATTTTATCCTCATTATAGATCTAGTGTATGACTGCAGCATGCTGACAGCAAACATCTAATCTAAGGAGGGGGCACATCCCACTGGAAGGGACAGGAGTGGAGAGAAAGAAGGACAAAATCTAGAGTGGAGGGGTAGTGACCCTAGGGTGATGTCAGGGGGATGTGGAGCAAAGGGAAGGGCAACAGTGGAGTGGAGAATATGTCAGGGCGGAGTGGAGAGAAGGGAAGAGTGATGTCAGGGTAAAGTAGATGGATTGAGAGGTAAGGGTAATGTCAAGGTGAAGTGCAGAGAAGAGGAGGGCGATTTCAGGGTGGAGTGGAAAGATAGGGAGTAGAGGATAACTGAGTGGAGTGGGAAGAAGGGGAAGGCCATGTCAGTGTGGAATGGAGGGATGTGGAGGTGAGGATGTCAGGGTGGACTGCAAAGAATGGAAGGGTAATGTCCGTGAGCAGTGGAAAGAAAGGGGAGAATCGCGGAGTACAGAGTTATATTAAGGTAGAGAAAAAGGATTATAAAAGAAAGGTGATGTCAGAGTGAAGTGCACAGATGGGGAGGTGAAGGCAATATAAGCGGGAAGTGCAGGGAAAAGGGCAGGATTGGAGTGACGGGAGAATGTCAATGTGAAGTGGAGCGATATTGATAATAGGGCAATGTCAGCATGAAGTGGAGGGAAGGGGATGGGGAAGAGTGAGGAGATTTAGGGGTGAGGGTGGTTGGGGCAGGGGTTTGTCAGGCTTGAGCAGATGAATGGAGAAGGGAGGGTAATGTCAGTATGGATTGGAGAGAAGGGGAATGAAGCAGTGGAGTGGAGGGTCATGTCAGGTTGGAGTGAAGAGATGGGGACAGGAGGACTTTGTCAGGGTGGAGTGAAAAGGGTAATGTCAGGGTGGGTGGAGTGAAGGAAAGGAGAGATGGGTGATTGATGCCCGTGTGGGGTGAGATGAAGAGAAGGAGAGGAGTGGAGTTATATTAGGAGGATATTATGTAGAAATGGGAGATGTCAAGGTGAAGTGCAAGGAAGGAGAAAGATTTGGCTGTTGGTGGAGTGCAGTGTTATATAGGAGGAAGGATTTAGATGTTGGGGTGGAGTGCAGTGTGATATCAGAGGAAGAATATGGATGTCGGCGGAGTGCAGTGTGATGTCAGAGGAAGGATATGGATGTCAGTGGAGTGCAGTGTGATATCAGAGGAAAGATTTGGCTGTCGGTGGAGTGCAGTGTGATATCAGAGGAAGGATTTGGCTGTCGGTGAAGTGCAGTGTGATATCAGAGGAAGGATTTGGCTGTCGGGGGAGTTCAGTGTGATATCAGAGGAAGGATTTGGCTGTTGGGGGAGTGCAGTGTGATATCAGAGGAAGGATATGGATGTTTGGGTGGAGTGCAGTGTGATATCAGAGGAAGGATTTGGCTGTCGGTGGAGTGCAGTGTGATATCAGAGGAAGGATTTGGCTGTCGGTGCAGTGCAGTGTTAAATCAGAGGAAGGATTTGGCTGTCGGTGCAGTGCAGTGTTAAATCAGAGGAAGGATTTGGCTGTCGGTGGAGTGCAGTGTGATGTCAGAGGAAGGATATGGATGTCAGTGGAGTGCAGTGTGATATCAGAGGAAGGATTTGGCTGTCGGTGGAGTGCAGTGTGATGTCAGAGAAAGGATTTGGATGTCAGTGCAGTGCAATATCATAGGAAGGATTAGGCTGTCGGTGGAGTGCAGTGTGATGTCAGAGGAAGGATTTGGATGTCAGTGCAGTGCAGTGTGATATCAGAGGAAGGATTTGGCTGTGGGTGGAGTGCAGTGTGATGTCAGAGGAAGGATTTGGATGTCAGTGCAGTGCGATATCAGAGAAAGGATTTGGATGTTGGTGGAGTGCAGTGTGATATCAGAGGAAGGATTTGGCTGTCAGTGGAGTGCAGTGTGATATCAGAGGAAGGATTTGGCTGTCGGTGGAGTGCAGTGTGATATCAGAGGAAGGATTTGGCTGTGGGTGGAGTGCAGTGTGATGTCAGAGGAAGGATTTGGATGTCAGTGCAGTGCAGTGTGATATCAGAGGAAGGATTTGGCTGTGGGTGGAGTGCAGTGTGATGTCAGAGGAAGGATTTGGATGTCAGTGCAGTGCGATATCAGAGAAAGGATTTGGATGTCAGTGCAGTGCAGTGCGATATCAGAGGAAGGATTTGGCTGTCAGTGGAGCGCAGTGTGATATCAGAGGAAGGATTTGGATGTTGGAGTGGTGTGGAGTATAGGAAGGATTTGGATGTTGGTGGAGTGCAGTGTGATATCAGAGGAAGGATTTGGCTGTCGGTGGAGCGCAGTGTGATATCAGAGGAAGGATTTGGATGTTGGAGTGGTGTGGAGTATAGGAAGGATTTGGATGTTGGTGGAGCGCAGTGTGATATCAGAGGAAGGATTTGGCTGTCGGTGGAGCGCAGTGTGATATCAGAGGAAGGATTTGGCTGTCGGTGGAGTGCAGTGTGATGTCAGAGAAAGGATTTGGATGTCAGTGCAGTGCAATATCATAGGAAGGATTTGGCTGTCGGTGGAGTGCAGTGTGATATCAGAGGAAGGATTTGGATGTTGGAGTGGAGTGGAATATAGGAAGGATTTGGATGTTGGTGGAGTGCAGTGTGATATCAGAGGAAGGATTTGGATGTCAGTGCAGTGCAGTGTGATATCAGAGGAAGGATTTGGATGTCGGTGGAGTGCAGTGTGATGTCAGAGGAAGGATTTGGATGTCAAAGTGGAGTGTTATATTAGTGTTAGATTTCAGAGGACATCATCAAGCACCTGCAATGTGTTGGCCAATTTATGAATTTTCTCAGATACTTCTGTAGCTGCTCCAGTCCTGCCATGTGTGTGGGTGGCACGAAGAGGACCTCGTCTGCTGGCTCGGGTGCGCAGATAGGACTCAGAGTCACTAGATGATTCTGCCATGATATGGTTTCTGCAGAGAGAAGAGGTATAATTAATAAAGCGGACCACCAAAGCACAAAAAAAAAAAAATTATTTAAATATATTCTCCAATAGCAACAGAGGTTATAAAATCCATATTGTGTTTCCAGATGTCTTTACAAACCTAGATATTACCTTGTAAAAGTAGTAGTGATGTAATCACTGCCATGTACATAGCCTGCGCAGAACTGTGGGAGGGACCTAGCAACTTCACCCATTATAGGCTGCCTGCAGAAAACTTCAGGAGGGGAGCAGACACAAAACCAGTCACCCCGCACAAGAAAGAGCAGCAGTGAGCGGTCTTTACTGCAGGAAGCTCCAGTACAGAGGGAAAGTCTCACACTGAATCACTGCACAGATCTGGAAGAAATACTCAAAGCACACCAAGACTTAGGAAAGAATACACATGCAGAATGTATCTAGACTAGATTTGCTAATTCTGGAGTTCATTGATCCCGAGCAACAAAGCGATAAAAATGCAAAACTGCTACTAGCAGGGAAGTAACATTGTTCATAGCAACCAGCTTCCATTTCCTAATCTGCACTAGAAAACAATGACAGATTAGAACTGATGACTGGCTGCCATGTGCAGCACATACACTCCTCGAGCTTACTTCAGAAGACCAGGAGAACAACAGTTCTGTCTATGAGGGGCAGTAACTCATATCAACCATTTTTTAATGTTACCATAGCAACCAGATTTCTACTTTGTATATTTCCATAGCAACCAGATTTCAATACAAAAAAAAGACCGCAGATGAAAAACTGCTATGCCAATGTTGGAATAACAACTGTACCACATTGTACATCGTATATGTATACTGGTTTTGTTCGTTTTTCCATGAATGTTGGATACTCTAAATAAAGAATTTGCAAAAAAAAAGAAAAAAAAAAGAAAAAAAAAAAAAAAAGAAAGAAAGAAGAAGATCTAATTACAGTCTGTTGCCATTATTTGCCCACATCAACAATCACAGGTTCCAGGTCTCTTCTGTCCCTCAGGCTAGGTTCACATCTATGAGCTGCAATTGCGGGGGCGCAGCCCATTCATTTGAATGGGCTACTGTGCCTGCGCTTCATGCAGGAAAATGGTTCCAGCACCTTTTTTAAAATGCAGCCAGAGGGAAATCACATGGTGCTTTTGCTGCTAAGTCTATGGTGCTGCTCCTCAAACGCCTGGCAGGCGTTTGCGGTGTGGTTGCGAGGCGTTTGCGGAGCATTATACCATTTAACTTCATTATAGGCATTTGTGGTGCGGTTTTAACGGTTGGCAAACGCCTATCAAATGCCTCTAAACCGTGCATAGGGCGTTTGGGGAGCATTGTAAGCTCCAAGGAGCAGGGCCCTCCTTTCCCTCTTGTATTGAACAGTATTGTTGCTGTATTGTCTCCTTTTATATTGTACAGCGCTGAGTAAACTGTTGGCGCCATATAAATCCTGTATAATAATAAATTTGAGGAGCGTTAAAAACGCTTCCCAAACGCCTGTCAAACACTATAGGGGCGTTTGGCAAGAGTTAGAAATAGTCAAGTGTGAACGAGCCCTTATAAAATGTAAGATAATTTTCTAGAACACAAGGTACATAACAAAAGATTAAATTTTCCGGTATCACCATATATAAACACTGCCCATATATCATATGTTTTCAGCGTTGTGTTTGCTGCAAACGACACTCAGGAATGTCAGGGCATGTGAAAAACACGGAAGTAATTATTTTCATGAGTGGTAATGGAGGGACACTTGGGTGACAACAGTCGGTGCATTACATCCTCACGTCCCTGTAATTTATCATTTGTAGGTGAGGTAGGAGATGTGAACGCCGTGGCCACAGTCTCAGCTGATCATTTTACTACAATAAGACGAGCCATCTCTGCTTTATGATGCAGATAACAATAAGTGGTGGGCAGAGGCGGCCCTTGGACTCCCAGCGCTAATGTGCGCAGAGATTACTCGCCAATTAAGAAATATTTCAGCTCTGCTCGCTGGGGTGACGAGCGTTTAACGAGGAAAGGTTTAGGGATGGAATAGCCATTACATGGACATTTTCACAGGTTTTTCTATTGCTCCGGGCAGACGTTGTGCACTGAAATTTCCGTCTGATTGGACTGAGAAGAAGCACCTTATTGCTGGCAGCCAGAGGGAGCAGCCCTACGCTCTGTGCAGAGATGCCCACATGAAAAGCTCTAATTGTGGGACTAATTGCAGCCGTGTCAGCGTAAAGCTGCCGAGTGTTTGGATAATTACTGTTTAGCAGAAACAGCAATAAAGTGACCGTGTGAGCGCTCACCCCACAAATACCCCACTTGGCCAATTGTCTTCCGGCTCACATGGCCAGTGTGCATTCTGTTCTAAGATTAGAGGCGGCAATTACAGCGCCAATTTGTGTGTTTACACGATAACCCTGACGCACAACAAGCAATCCCTTTACCTGCTTACTGGTTAAGCCCGTCGTATACAGAAAGGGACTACACCAGCACTAATGTCACATCAAGTCAAAGGTTTCATTTCTTCTTTTTCACTTAAGTGGAACTGAAGGCATTTTCATAACACTTGCGAGCAAGCGGGCCGTTTATTGCACAAGAGACCTGCTATGAATCTTCTGCAATAAAGTACACCTACCTGCTTGATTACTGTGTTCTGTGGCACATCGGCACAGTCCCCAGGTTCTGGGAGGATTAACTACTGCACATGAGCAGGAGTAACGTCATTCCACGGCAGCCAATCAAAAAGCCTGAAGATTGGCACACGGGGAGAAGATGCCAGCGCCAGCAAGGGACACCTCTCAGACATTACTGAGGAGGGAATTATACCGATTTTAGTTCCACCTAAGAAGTGATTAAGGCATTTTTTTGTTATAAATAATAAACATATCATACTTATTTCAGGTACTTCTATAGCGCCGTCAGTTTACGTTTTACATATATATTGTACATTCACATCAGTCCCTAACCCTCAAGGGGCGTACAATCTAAAAGGTCCCAAACCCTCAAGGGGCGTACAATCTAAAAGGTCCCAAACCCTCAAGGGGCGTACAATCTAAAAGGTCCCAAACCCTCAAGGGGCGTACAATCTAAGGTCCCTAACCCTCAAGGGGCATACAATCTAAGGTCCCTAACTCTCAAGGGGCGTACAATCTAAAAGGTCCCAAACCCTCAAGGGGCGTACAATCTAAAAGGTCCCAAACCCTCAAGGGGCGTACAATCTAAGGTCCCTAACCCTCAAGGGGCATACAATCTAAGGTCCCAAACCCTCAAGGGGCGTACAATCTAAAAGGTCCCAAACCCTCAAGGGGCGTACAATCTAAAAGGTCCCAAACCCTCAAGGGGCGTACAATCTAAGGTCCCTAACCCTCAAGGGGCATACAATCTAAGGTCCCTAACCCTCAAGGGGCATACAATCTAAGGTCCCAAACCCTCAAGGGGCGTACAATCTAAAAGGTCCCAAACCCTCAAGGGGCGTACAATCTAAAAGGTCCCTAACCCTCAAGGGGCATACAATCTAAGGTCCCAAACCCTCAAGGGGCGTACAATCTAAAAGGTCCCAAACCCTCAAGGGGCGTACAATCTAAAAGGTCCCAAACCCTCAAGGGGCGTACAATCTAAGGTCCCTAACCCTCAAGGGGCATACAATCTAAGGTCCCTAACCCTCAAGGGGCGTACAATCTAAAAGGTCCCAAACCCTCAAGGGGCGTACAATCTAAAAGGTCCCAAACCCTCAAGGGGCGTACAATCTAAAAGGTCCCTAACCCTCAAGGGGCGTACAATCTAAAAGGTCCCTAACAATCAAGGGGTGTACAATCTAAGGTCCCAAACCCTCAAGGGGCGTACAATCTAAGGTCCCTAACCCTCAAGGGGCATACAATCTAAGGTCCCTAACCCTCAAGGGGCATACAATCTAAAAGGTCCCTAACCCTCAAGGGGCGTACAATCTAAAAGGTCCCTAACAATCAAGGGGTGTACAATCTAAGGTCCCAAACCCTCAAGGGGCGTACAATCTAAGGTCCCTAACCCTCAAGGGGCATACAATCTAAGGTCCCTAACCCTCAAGGGGCGTACAATCTAAAAGGTCCCTAACAATCAAGGGGTGTACAATCTAAGGTCCCTAACCCTCAAGGGGCGTACAATCTAAGGTCCCTAACCCTCAAGGGGCGTACAATCTAAAGGTCCCAAACCCTCAAGGGGCGTACAATCTAAAAGGTCCCTAACCCTCAAGGGGCGTACAATCTAAGGTCCCTAACTCACATTCATACATACATACTAGGGACAATTTAGACAGGAGCCAATTAACCTACCAGCATGTCCTTGGAGTGAGAGAGGAACCGGAGTACCCAGAAGAAACCCACGCAGGCACAGAAAGAACATGCAAACTCCAGGCAGGAGGTGCTGTGGTTGGGATTCGAACCAACGACCCTAGCACTGCCAGGCAAAAGTACTAACCATTTAGCCACTGTGCTGCCCATACTTGCCTGCTCTGTCCAGTGGTTTTACACAGAGTATCCCCGATCCTCCTCTTCTTGGGACCCTCGCCGGCTCTCCTAGCACCTCCCACCTGCCAAGTGCCCCCACAGTAAGCACCTTGCTATGGGGGCACCCAAGCAGGCCTGGCCCCTACCCCTACATCCTCATTGGCTCACTGGCTGTGATTGACAGTAGGGGGAGCCAATGGCTCCCACTGCTGTCTCAACCAATATGGAGGGAGAGTACCGGGAGAGCCGCTTTATGTCCTCCTCTCCCCCTTCTCTACTCTTGGCAAGTTTTGGGGGGCGGGTGGAGATAGAGCAGGTACCTAGCTTTGACAGGTACCTGCTCCCACTTCTGGTTGTCCACTGGATGTTTTTCCTCGTCATCAGAGGATAGAGTTGGTGAGGGATCCCCCCCCCCAAAAAAAAAAAAAAAAAAAAAACACCTGGTATTCAATGTGTCTTATGCATTGGTACTACAGAGAAAAAAAAGCCTAACTATTTTAAAATACATGACTTCCCCCCCTCCTACTACATTTCCTGCTTACCCTGTATTAAAAAAAAAAAAAAAAAAAAAAAAAAAGTGTACTTACCTATTTTAATCCACTACAGTTAGGTTACATGTTCATATGTTCCTGTGTCAGTAAGCAGCTGCTGCAGGGGGAGAGGAGGAAGCGTTGGCAACAGTTGGGTCATGAGAGCTGCCACAACTCCAGGAATTCAAAACCATTGTTGAGCCCCATCCTTACACAGGGGATCCAAAGCTGGCACGCCACTTGCAATGGAAAACGCAACCATACTGGGAACCGAGGTTCCCGCGTGGGCTGCGTTTTCAGAAGTGCAGGGATTTCTTCCCTGCGTGTCACGGGGCACAGGAGTCCATTCAAATGAATGGGTTCTCGTGCCCACGCAAAACGCAGCCCACGCGGCCGCATATTTGTGAACAAGGGGTAACCCTCTCTATTTCCTGCTGGTTCGGACCACGTCTGGAGGCGGTTGCATATATTATAATTACACATTAAGCGCTGAGCTAAGTTGAGCATTTTGAGTTACAACATGTAGATGGGCATACACGTGTGAACCTGGAAGTACCAGAAATTTGCATTGTGTTTATGGACGCTCATGGATTTGTTTTTTGCGCACTGGAAAAACTGTTAGTGTGGTCACAAATTATATCCTTTTTTTCTGGCACTGATTATGTTTAATGACAGATTAACTTAACCCCTGCAGGGATGAAAGTTTTCCTTGCACTTAAGGTGCTTTTTTTTTTTTTTTTTTTTTTTTTTTTTTTTTTTTAAAGGTGTGTTTTTGTGCTGCACTTATGTTCTTTTTTTGTTGATCTGACTGTGAATCACTTAATAGTGCTAGCTGGTTGTTTATCATCTCTGGTTGTAGTTGCGCATACAATTGTTATAGTTAATACGTGGATTTTGCCTAACTCAGTCGCTCACCCTATTAAATAATTATCCAGAAAACTTCACAGTAAGTAAACTCTCGAGTGAACCCGCGGGGGCTGTAAACTTCTATGGCTTTTATTATCCTCCTCCAGTAGAAACAGACTGATGTTCTCGCAATAATAGGCAGAAAATTGTTGGCCATAAAAACAAATCTCACACTCAAAAGTTATTGTTATTAAAAAACAAAATAATCCCGTAAACAAATATGGGAAAATGACACGAAGAAACGAGGACAATGGAAGCTGCAAACCGCCAAGACAGCTCCAGAATGGAAGATTTTATGGTTTGTTATAAACCACGCAAGATAATACAATGAGATATAATGGATATGTAAATATAACAGCATTATCATGTGTATAAAATAACATTTTTTAATGTTACAAAATGAATTGAAAGAAAACCAATAAGTAGTCTTACCACTCAGTAAGCCTCCCTTTCACGCAACTTCCTTTAACCAGTAAACCTACCACTACACGCCATAACCTCCCTTAGTCATACACGTTTTGTTTTCTCTCATTCAGCCTGTGGGTGCCAGCTTAAGCTTCCTTTACACTTATTAACCCCCCCAACCTCGCAGCAAGCCTCCCCCCAACCTTGCAGCAAGCATCAGTAGACCCCATTAGCTCTCAGTAAGTCTCCCGTGAACTCAGTAGCTTTCCTTAAGCCGGCCGTATATGATCAAAATTTGGATGGTTTAGCAGGGACCAGTTGAATTGTTATCAATGTATGGGCTGGGTGGTTGTATAAAAGTTGATACCAGTCAACTACCATACAATCTCCCTGTTGGAAAAATTTGGCTCAATCAACGTTGCTGGCTATTGCCTGTAGCGCTGATCAGTGTATTCTGATGGCGGGAAAGTCTCACCGTAGTCAGAATATGAAGGCTCACCGGGATGATTTCCCATCAACCTCAAAATGTGTGGCTTGGGAAATCGAGTCACTTTTTTTCATTCAACCCGCTGTGCTAAAGCAGAAGTATGGACTTAAAAAAGAAAACATTTATACTCACCTAGGTGGATGCAGCATTGATCCAATGATGCATTTGTTCCCCACCAGCTCTCTAGTGAGAACTGAGTGATCAAACAATGCTGATCGCTCATTCTCCCCTCCACTCTAAGCAGACAGCCAGTACGGTCAGTTACCGGCTCTCTACTCTGCCCCTCCTGTGCTCACTGGAGTGACAGAATGTAAAGGGGGTGGGAGAGGCTGGCTCAGGCGCTCAGCGGATCACCGAGAGGCTGAGCCAGGTGCCGGTCCAGGCTTCTGAGTGCATACCAACCATTTGGTTGGGATCTTATCAGAGCCTGGTTCCGCTCAGTGACATCAGCTGGCAGTAGACTTTAACCCACTGGCAGCTGAAAACTGGTCACAGGAGTGCAAAACAAACTGCACTCCTGTGAACCATAGGAGAAGTATAGCTAAAATAGCTTTGGCCATACTTCTTCTTTAAATATAATCTAAACTGTTTCCTGTGATGGTGTGGCAATGTTGCTGTTCTGCTCCCGATTTCAGAGCGGAGTTGCATTCTTACTGTATCTAAGCTGTTCCTGCCTTCACTGTAGTAAGATGAGAAGATTGAGAATAAACAGGTGGCGCACACACCTAGTGCATTATCCAAGGTTTATTGAAAAATATAAAAGATAAAAACATACTCACAGATACATGCTTCGTCTGTGAGTATGTTTGTACCTTTTACACCTTTCTATAAACCTTGGATAATGCACTAGGTGTGAGCGCCACCTGTTTATTCTCTATCTAGTGGCTGATCTCCCCGTCCGAGGAGGGCTGCAGCCCTGAAGCATATACTTTGGTTGTCGCTGTCCTGGTTCCCTTGGCTTCTCTTTTGGCTGTGCATTTCCTGAGGCGCTGGAGAGTACATATGATATCTGGTTAACATGAGAAGATGTTGCAGGGGACGTAGCTATGTGCATTGTCCCAGACACTGCAGCTCACAGTGGGAGGGTTTCAACAACAGAGGCAGTGCTGTCATTCCACAAAACAGTGGGCAGGACTAGGTGTTGCCAGTTGCTGATTGACTAGCTGCTCTGGCTTGTCAATCAGCACAATGGCAGCTGCAGATCAAACAGAAGCAGTTTCCTTGGCTGTGAAGGATAGGAAGGTTTAATTCCGCTTTAAAAGCAGTCAACAGATTGGCCTCTACAAATTGACCAGTGACTAAAAATGGAACTGAGCATGTGCAGAGCAGGGTGAGACAGTATATTAGTGGATTTTAAACAGTATAGACACTTAATTTTTACAGCTATACCTGCAAAAGGAGCATGAAGTGACTTAATTTGCTGACTAAAGTTCCACTTTAAACAACATTTCCTTAGCATGTTGACGGGGTGGAAGGAACCAGGTAAGGGACAAATATAAGCAGACTAAGCTGCAGCTTAATTGAGCATATCTCTCTCTCTATATTAAAAAAAAAAAAAAAATTATATATACATTATATATATATACATACATATATATACATATATACACACACACACACACACACACACACACACACAATATATATATATATATATATATATATATACACACATACACACACATATACATACACACATATACAGTATATATATATTTTACACGCACATGAACGTTAATGGCATCCCAGTCTTAGTCCATAGGAGTTCAATATTGAGTTGGCCCACCCATTGCAGCTATAACAGCTTCAACTGTTCCTTTTCCATTCTTCAAGAACAACCCCTTTTAGAGCCTGGAAGCTGGATGGAGAATGATGCTCAACTTATCTCTTCAGAATTCCCCATAGGTGTTCGATTGGGTTCAGATCAGGAGACATACTTGGCCACTGACACTTTCACCCCGTTCTTCTTCAGAAATCCAATAGTGGCCTTAGATTTGTGTTTTGGATCATTGTCATGTTGGAAAAGTACACGACGACCAAGGGCACGGAGTGATTGTAGCATTTTCTCTTTCAATATGGAGCAGTACATCTGTGAATTCATGATACCAATCAATGAAATGCAGCTCCCCGACACCAGCAGCAATCATGCAGCCCCACATAAGTACACTGCCACCAACGTTTCACTGTAGGCACCATGTGTTTTTCCTTTGTACTCCTCACCTTTGTGACACCATTTCGTTTTGAAGCCATCAGTTCCAAAAACATTTATCTTGGTCTCATCACTCCAAAGTACCTAGTCCCAGTAGTCTTCTTTTTCAACATGGGTCCTAACAAATACTAGGCGGCTTTTTTGTGCATGGGCTTTAGGAGAGGCTTCCTTCGTGGACGTCACCCATGCATGCCATTCCTCTGCCGTGCACACCGTATTGTGTCACGGGAAACAATCACCTCAGTTCGGCTCTCTACTTCTTTAATTAACTGCAGTGAACTTGCATGGCGATTTTCTTCAACCCTTCTCATCAGAAGACGCTCCTATAGGTGGTGTTAACTTCGGTGGATGGTCTGGATGTCTCTGTGAGATGGTTGCAGTTCCATCTTTGTTAAATTTTTGTATCACTTTTCTTACAGTATTCTGACTGATAAGTAAAGCTTTGCTGATCTTCTTGTAGCCTTCACCTTTCTCGTGTAACTAAATTATTTTCTCTCAGGCCTAGTGACATTTCTCTTCCATGTGGTGCCATTGCTGACAGCATGAAATGGGAGGGGATTTTCTTTGTTAAGTAATGCCCTTTTATAATCAACTGTCTGCTGGGCACATGTTCAATGAATAATTAGACTCACCTGGAGTTGAATTCTTGTTAATTAGAATTTTGTTGTCTAAAATGTAGCTTTTCTCCAAAGACTTTCATTGGGGTGTATTCATTTTAGCAACATGGTCTTGAATGAATTTGTTAGGAAAAACACTGTGTGTGCAAATTAACAAATCATGTTTGCAATTAATGGCCCGCATTGGAACGCCTCTCTTTACACACACATGAACTTTATTGGCATCCTAGTCTCATTCCATAGGGTTCAATATTGAGTTGGCCTATAACAGCTTCAACTCTTCTGGGAAGGCCATCCACAAGGTTTAGGAGGGTGTCTATGGGAAGACATGACCATTCTTTCAGAAGCGCATTTGTGAGGTCAGGCACTGATGTCGGGGGAGGAGGCCTGGCTCACAGTCTCCACTCTAATTCATGCCAAAGGTGTTCTATGGGGTTGAGGTCAGGACTCTGTACAGGCCAGTCAAGTTCCTCCACCCCAAACTCGCTCATCTGTGTCTTTATGGACCTTGCTTTGTGCACTGGTGCGTAGACATCTTGGAACAGAAAGGGGCCATCCCCAAACTTCCCACAAATTGTCCAAAATGTCTTGGTATGCTGACGCTCTCTTCACTGGAACTAGGAGGCCAAGCCCAACCCCTGAAAAACAACCCCACACCATAATCCCCCCTCCACCAAGCCTTACACATGGCACAAGGCAGTCAGGCCTTTTCCTGGCAACTGCCAAACCCAGACACGTCCATCGGAATGCCAGACAGAGAAGTGTGATTTGTCACTCCAAAGAACACATGTCCACTGCTCTAGAGTCCAGTGGCGGCATGCTTTACACCACGGCATCCGATGCTTTGCATTGCACTTGGTGATGTAAGGCTTGGATGAAGCTACTTGGCCATAGAAACCCATTCCATGAAGCTCTCTCTACGCACAGTTGTTGTGCTAATCTGAAGGCCACACCAAGTTTGGAGGCCTTTAGCTTTTGACTCTGCAGACAGTTGGCACTGACCCCGCTCTGTCATGTGGCGTGGCCTACCACTTCATGGCTGAGTTTCTGTTGTTCCCAGGTGCTTCCACTTTGTTATAATCCCACTAACAGTTGAGCGTGGAATATTTAGTAGCAAGGAAATTTCACAGATGGACTTATTGCACAGGTGGCAACCTATCACAGTACTTCTAAATATGCTATTGACATGAAATTTTCACCACATGTCGGTAACAACCCACACAATGCATACATACAAAGAAACCAAAACAAATAAGTTCAGAAATTAAGTTATGTATAATAAAATGGAATAACACAGGGAAAAGGCATTGAACACGCTGAGATGAAAATGAGGGTGGACATTTCAGCAAGACAAATTATCCCAAACACAAAACCAAGGAAACTCTCAATTGGTTTCACAGAAAGCTGCTAGAATGGCCAGTCAATCACCTGACTCGAATCCAAGAGAAAATCTATGGAAAGAAGTAAAGATCAGAGTTCATAGAAGAGGCCCACGGAACCTTCAAGATTTGAAGACTGTGGCCAAAATCACACCTGGGCAATGCATGTGACTAGTTTACCCATACAGAAGGAGTCTTGAAGCTTTCATTACATTTGTACAATGTAAACTTCAGTTAGCGTGTTCAATACTTTTTCCCTTTGTCATTCAATTTTATTACACATAACTCAATTTCTGAACTTATTTGTTTTGGTTTCTTTGTATGTATGGATTGCATTGGTTGTTAGACATGTGGTAAAAATTTCATGTCAATAGTACATTTAGAAATATACTTACCTAGAAAAATGGTGAGTTGTTCAATACTTATTTTACCCGCGGTCTATTAAAAAAAAAAAAATAAATAAATATATATATATATATAAATAAAATGTATTTTTTTAATTAAAATATATAAAAAATCACACACGCTATTCATGCAAGGATTTCTTGGTTACATATGAAGTCAGGCAGTGAACGTTTGTCACTTTAAAATGATCTGATTATTCTTAATGCATTCATGTATGTTTTTGCGTAAGGCAGGGTATGAATTAGTGTTCTTAGCACAGTTCAACTTTGGGTTGGATTGACACTTTAAGACACACATTGCATTTAGGTTATTTTTCTACATATGTTACTACCATGTTATGTTATACGTGAAGAAGAATTGTTACCACTAAACAAACGTGAGCTTGTACTTCTAGAACATACACTATGGTGTGTTAGCTGGAGAATAATCAAAGCTGGAAAAATAAAATGTCACCCTACCCCACAACGAAGACCCTAACCCTGCAATGGCCATAATCCAGATCCAGTGCATACATCACGTTCATGAGCAAAATAAATGAGTCTAAAAATGCACCGCAGGGCCTTTTGTTGAACACCAGTGACCCAAATTTATTCCGCATACAAGACTGACCAATGGGAGAAGGCTATGCTGTGATGCAAAGCGAGAACATACAGACTAGCGTTCTCTGCAGAAGAGTAGAGCATGGTGAGCGGAGGATGAAAAGTGCCATATCCCTTGTCAGATCATATATTACACACCGCTGGCTACACACTGTGACATCTCTATTAAACTGTCACCTGTAATGCCGTTACTGTTGTGCGCACTGATGTCCCCGCTCTCCCACGCTGCTGTCTCTTGAACAAGAGAACAGAAGATTACTTTCCAGCCGAGTGGCAGAGAGGAAACGATCGCTCACAATAATAAACACTTTGATAATACAATAAATATCATTAGACTGAGCCCTGAGAATTCCCCGCAGCTCCTGTCTATCGCAGAGATGAACTGTCAATAAAGGATAATAGGCAGGGCACGGCTGGCTGGCTGCAGGGTGACCCAGTATTGCAGGGAGATCCTGGGCACACCTAGCACTGAGAGTAACGCACAAAAAGTCACTCAGGGGGACACTGAAAAGCTTGTTTTTCTCCCAGTGCTGAGGAATGGCGCTCATTAATAGCCTCATAACTATCAGTCAGCAGCTGGGGTGCTGGCGGCACCCTGCGGAGAGGACGGCTGTCAGCCAATAAAATACTGCTTAATAGAAAAAAGCAGCAAATGGAGAAGATACAACCCCACCAAACTTTATCACAGCAGGTATGAGGCACAAAGTAGTCCTGCACTGCCCCCTACACAGCAGATAAGGAACTGCAGGCAAGATCTCTGCAAGACCTAAACTGGCCATACACCAGCAAAATTGTGTTTAAAAAAACTGTTTTCAGAATCATTCATTCAATTAATTACAAATGGCAATGAGATCAAATAGACGATCAATTTTGTAGTGACAAAGAAAATCGAACAGCAGAAATTTTTTTTTCAAATGAACAAAATTCTAATTGTAATTCTGGTTTTCACTCAGGGGTAATAGTACTTATTGTAATATGCATGTGTATCCTGAAATTGAAAGGTGGATTCGAAACATTGGCATGGGACAAAATTCTTCAGGGTTTTCATACAAAATGCATTAAGTCTATAAGGGTACTACTGACCCCCGGTTCACATCTATGCGGCCCGCGTTTTACGCGGGCGCGAGAGCCCATTCATTTGAAAGGACTTCCGTGCCCGTGACACGCAGGGAAAGAAGTCCCTGCTCTTCTTTTGAAAGCGCAGCCCACACGGGAACCTCCGTACGGTTGCGGTTTCCAGTGCGGGCGGAGTGCCATTAGAACTAATAGCACCCGCCCGGAGGTCTGCATTTCTCTGTGCGGGTTTGCATGGATTTGCGCAGTGGCACCACCCACACAGATGTAAACCGAGGGTTAATGCTGCTAAACAATTTCTCTGAATTTCCGTGCGAACATTTGAGACACCCCCCCCACCTTTCCCCATTCCTAACACTTAAGCCTCATGTACCCTAGGGGACAAAAATGCTTCTTTAGGAGAGTTAGCCCTTTTTTTTTCTACCTCTAAACAACCGTCTGTGTTAGTCTGTGTGTCCATGCGCACATGGGTGTTTGCAGGTGTCTAGAGGCAGAAAAAAAACCCAGTGCCAGCGTGCTTTGGAGCGCAAAAAATTGCCGCAAAAAACTCTCATCATGCCTCAATGCGTGTAACCATTTGAGAATGAATTGAGCGATCATTCATTTCAGTGGCCAGAATAAATTAATATTCCGGCCAATGAAATTAAAGTGTTACTAATCCCACAATAGTAAAATAAGTCTGTATATGCAGTAAATCATGCTTGTATACTCATTGAGGAACCTAAGGGATTCATCCTCTACATTGTATAATGTGACAGGTCCCAGAAGACTACAGGACCATTCATGAAGCGCAGCACTACTCGCGCATGCGCAGTGGGTACCTGGAAGTGAAGCCGCGAGCTGTCACAGCCGGGTGCCCACATTGAAGATGCCGGCCTCCTGGAATCCAAGACGGCCGGTGAAACGGGCTGTGGGGGACACACCGTGGGACAGGTAAGTGGCTGTTTTTTAAAAGTCAGCAGCTACAGTTTTTGTAGCTGCTGACTTTTATTTTTTGACAGACAAGTGGAACTCCGCTTTAGACACTAAAAACACTCGACACGCCTGAACACGTCCAAACACATTTAAAAAAACATGGATTTAGATGCATTTTTAACAATGTTTTTTCCTGCCAGGATAAAGGTGTTTAGAAGGGTTGCAGTGTGCATGAGGCCAAATGCTGACTAGCCTGTAACCATATATTTAGAGGCCGCTCTGGCCCAGTCACGTGATCCGGCTCCCGTGTTAGCCAACAACAGATGGGCCTTTCGAGCCTATGGGTGACGTCACCACGCCTGGCTTTATTAGCCATTATTGGACACTCTCTGCTCTCCCCTACAACTGCCACTGGCAGGCCTAAAAATAGACAAGTCCAATGTATATACAGAGTATATCTTTTTTACATAGATTAGTCAGCATAGATGTTGGGGGGTAGTATTTTAGGGTTTAGCTGGAATTCTACTTTGAACTCAGTGGTGTGAACCAGGGCTAAAGTCGCAGGACACGTTATACCCCACTAGCAGCAATGTAACCGTTCAAATTGGTGTGAAATAACTCTCAGGAACTTTGAAAAGGGTTCCTGCACTATTTTTGTGTGACTTCATAGCAACTTGCATTGACATCTGTTAAGAAAAGTCACACAGAGCAAAAGCAAGCCACAATGAAGTTGCAATGAATAGTCAGCTTTGAAGTTGCACAAAGTAGCGCGATTTCAATGCAGCGCTGGTGCAGCACTTAGCCCGGGTTCACACCGCATCCGACTTTGAAACCGCAAAGTCACAGGTCGGTGCAGCTTCAGGTGCGACTTGGAAGACATCTGTGTGACTTCATGCACAGGTGTCTTTGCAAGTCACACTTGAAACAGCAAAAAGTAGTGCAGGAACTACTTTCGAAAACAGTCCGACTCCATTGCAGACTATAGGGTGCGACTTGTTATGCAATTTGAAACTGTCAAATCACATGACAATTCGCACCGGTGTGAACCAGCGCTTAAAGGAGATCTATAGTCACATACACTTTCATTTTATAACATCGCCATTATAATAGAAATACAGATGACTGTAATACTTCACAATCCAATATAAGCAGTATCTCTTCAGGATTACAGCTGAACTAAAAAGGGAAAAAGCTGATATTCGCAAGATATCAATATACAGGCATTTATAGAGTCAACAATCTACACCACCGTTTCTCAAACTTTTTCCTTGGAGGAACCCTTGGCAGTTTGAGATCTCGGGAACTTCTGAAACAATGTTCACATCTACAGCTCACGGATCACTGGTATGATCAGCGAACTGTTGATATAACATTTTTAGAGATGGCACTAAATAATGGAACCAATATTAAAATGTACAGTTGTGACCAAAATTATTCAACCCCCAATGCTGTAAAGGGGTTTAGGGACTATAGTGTACATTTGGAATTGTATTCAGAATCAAATCCTACAAGGACGTTGTAACTACCCAAATGCAACTAAAATGACATCAATTGTTTATGTAATACAGTAGTAAATGGTTCTTATGTGGTTTCTTCATTGCCACAATTATTCAACCCCTTAAAGACTACCACTCTGAAGAACAGAGGTTCATACAGGTGCTTTCCATCAGGTATTGAAAACACCTGTGGATGTCACCGAGCAGCAATCAAGCATAATAAGCACCAATTAGGCAGCTTTAAAATGACTGTGATACTCAGCTCCTTCTAGACATTTACTGGTGTGGTTACAAACATGGTGAAGGCAAGAGAATGGTCCAGGAAGACAAGAGAAGAGGTGATTTCTCTTCACAGGAAGGGCAATGGCTATAAGAAGATTGCAAAGATGTTAAACATACCAAGAGACACCTTAGGAAGCATCATTCGCAAATTCAAGGCAAAGGGCACTGTTGAAACGCTACCTGGTCGTGGCAGAAAGAAGATGCTGACTTCGACTGCTGTGCGCTACCTGAAGCGTAGAGTGGAGAGAAGTCCCCGTGTGACTGCTGAGGAACTGAGAAAAGATTTGTCAGATGTGGGTACAGAAGTTTCAGCCCAGACAATAAGACGCACACTGCGTAATGAAGGCCTCCGTGCCAGAACTCCCAGGCGTACCCCCTTGCTGTCTCCAAAGAATAAGAAGAGTCGACTGCAGTATGCCAAAAGCCATGTGGACAAACCACAAAAGTTGTGGGATAGTGTTCTGTGGACTGATGAAACAAAATTAGAACTGTTTGGGCCCATGGATCAACGCTATGTTTGGAGGAGGAAGAACAAGGCCTATGATGAAAAGAACACCTTGCCTACTGTGAAGCATGGTGGAGGGTCAATCATGCTTTGGGGCTGTTTTGCTTCTGCAGGTACAGGGAAGCTTCAGCGTGTGCAAGGTACCATGAATTCTCTTCAGTACCAGGAGATATTGGATGGAAACGTGATGCAGTCCGTCACACACCTGAGGCTTGGGAGACGTTGGACCTTTCAACAGGACAATGATCCCAAGCATACCTCCAAGTCCACTAGAGCATGGTTGCAGAGGAAAGGCTGGAACATTTTGGAGTGGCCATCGCAGTCACCAGACTTAAATCCGATTGAGAACCTCTGGTGGGACTTAAAGAAAGCAGTTGCAGTGCGCAAGCCTAAGAATGTGACTGAACTGGAGGCCTTTGCCCATGAAGAATGGGCGAAGATACCCGTAGATCGCTGCAAGACACTTGTGTCAAGCTATGCTTCACGTTTAAAAGCTGTTATAACTGTAAAAGGATGCTGTACTAAGTACTAAGATTGAATGTCACTTGGGGGTTGAATAAAACTGATAATGCTGTGAGCACAGAAAAGACATTTGTGGTTATTTCATTATAACTGTTATGTTATATTTGTCTGACCTACAAGTGCCTCTTTAATGTAAATGTAAGCAAGATGACTGAATGATCAAAAGCAATGTCAAACTGGCCAAAACACTCAATTTCAGTGGGGGTTGAATAATTTTGGTCACAACTGTACCTGTTTAATGTGAAACTGATTTTTTTTCTGCAGAGATGCTGAATTCTGGGTCCAACTTTGGAAAAAAAAAAATCTACATGGGGTAGGGGCAGAGCACATTACATGGGAGCAGGGCAGATTATGGGGCACACCGCATGAGCAAAGCACATTACAGTACTGGTTTCATATGCAGAGCATGGCAGGGAAGCGACTGGGATATTTCCTTTTGTGGAGCGCTGTTCCCTGCCAGCCCCTTGCTGTTCATCCAAGGTGATGTCACATACAAGTGCTTGGGATGGATAGGAGGGGCCAGTAGAGAAACGCCTTGTTTGCCAGCACCGCTTTGAATGATGGGGCTGCCATCTACCAGTCAGCTGCCTGTGATTGATGGGTAGATTACAGCAGAATTCCTGGGGACCTCTTGTGGAACCCTAGGGTTCCGCGAAACCCATAGTTGTGAAACTATGGTTTATGCAGTGCTTTACATACTGTACGATGGCATCAGTACCTTTCCTAGAAGAACTTACAATCTAAGGTCCTAATCTCATAAGTAGACTTACACATACTAGGGCCAGTTTAGGACAGGAGTCAATTAAAGTGATACTAAAAGTTGAGCTTTGTTATTTACAAAAAAAAACAAAAAACCAACATGTCATACTTTACCTGCTCTGTGTACTAGTTTTGCACAGAGCAGCCCCGATCCTCCTCTTTTCAGGTCTCTTGCCAGTGTTCCTGACTCCTCCCCCCTGCCGAGTGCCCCCAGAGGAAGCTGCTTGCTCTAGGGGCACTCGTGCGTGCACTCCTGAGCTGACCCTGTGGGAGTTATGTACTAAAACTGAAGAGTGCAAAATCTGGTGTAGCTGGAAACCAGGTTTTATTGCCAAAGCTTAACGGAACAAGCTGAAGTTAGAAGCGGATTGGCTACCATGCACAGCTACACCAGATTCTGAGTGCTCCAGTTTTAGTAAATCTCCCCCCCCCCCCCCCCCCGTGCGTGTCCATAAAACACAGAGTGTGGATCAGGCTTGTCCTCTGCTCTCTCCTTACTGCCTGTAATTGACAGCAGTGGAAGCCAGAAGACTCCCACTGCAGACAATGAGTGACTCAGGAGAGCATCTACTCTCGTACACATCGCTGGACCGAGATCAGGCTCAGGTAAACATTAAGAAGGAAGGCTGACGCGTTTAGAGGAAAACCCTCTTCCTCAGAGCCAATAGGGTTCTTTTGGCTCTGAGGAAGAGGGTTTCCCTCGAAACGAGTCAGCATTTCTTTGACCCTTGGATGGCACGTTTTATGTTGCAGATGTTGCATTGAGTGTTAGCTGCTCCCTAATATACCCAGCAAGCTGTCACTTACATCCAGAGCCACTGAACAGATCCTCCAGCGGTGGGTGTGGTCAATCAAGATCCTGCAGAAATCCCCAAAAATAAAAATTTATAAACACGTCAAGCAGGACCAATATTTCTTAGATGGTCTACAATTAGGATAACAAAATAACTTCCATTCAGCTGTAAAGCAGTCAGAGCCCCGAGGTTAGGCAGTTCTAAAGCCAATTTTGTTTGAAAATGTTCACTTTAGCAACGTTTGTTTGATTTTCAAATGGCTATTGGGGTCAAAATCAATTTTTGTTTTCAAACAAAGTGACAATAAAATTCAATGTAGCAGGTTGGAAAATTTATGAACGTGGTTTTCATTCAGGAAAAACAGTACATAATGTAAGGTAACCGGTTTAATTTCTAGGAGCAGGTCTGGGTGAAATTTAAAGGGTTTTCGCATGAAATTAGTTGACTTAATGATGGCAATTTGGTGACCAATTTTTCAGAATTTTCGTACAAACATTCAAAAGCAAAATCTAACCACACATGGCCAGATAATAAAAAAAAACAATATATATATATATACACATATATATATATATATATATATACATATATATATATATATGTGTATGTGTAAACCCAACATTTCCTATTCCTGATATGTTCCTGCTGTAGCATGAACAAGACTTCTCCAGACCGCCCCTCCCTTACACACACAGCCATTCACAGGAAAGACCAATGTTCTGCTATTTCTCCTCCCCCCAGTTATCAATCTAAACCCCTTATGTAGCTGAGAACAGGAAAAAGAGAAAAGAAAAAAAAAAAAAAAAAAGTGTATTTATAAATGTTTTTTAGATCTACACAAAAATATTTTGCCTTTCATTTTAATCTGAATGTAAAGGGTCACATATACCGTAAGGATCTTTTCACAACACTCTGACACAAGATAGTAACTTGCCTGGTCTGAATGAGTTAAAAATAAACAAAAAAATAAAAGCTATTTCAATGTACTCCTTCCATTGCAGTCCATGACGTGACAGGTTTCCACAGCTTCCTAATGTGTATAAAGGCTCCTTCTGTTTTCTTTATGTCTTTACCAGCCTCTGACTTTTACAATTATTTTCCCTTTTTTGTCTCACAGATTGTCCATATTCTACAAATCCTATGACAAGCCACAAGCAGCTCAGCTTTAGCGTCTAGTACACATACAGGACAGTCACGGTTTCCAGGTTCATTGTGTTAGGAAGATAGTTACCATGGACCTGACGCACCCAGGAACACAGAGGGCCAGTCCCCAGGGCTGAGCTACATCTACATCACAGGAGGCTAACACACCCGAAAACAGGATTAGGTCACACAGCCCTCACACAAGTAGCTTCTTTCATGGAGAGGTTGGACCATGGCCAACATCAATCACAACATCTATAGATTTCTTAAGAGGCAAAATAAACAATTTAGGACCCAGGAGCAGCGTTCTAAAAGTGAATCCAAAGAGGGAGCTCACAGAGCATAAGGTGTGGGGCTCATTCACATATCAATGATAATCAGTGTACAGAATATGTATTTTAAAAGTCAAAGCTCTTCTATGGCCATGCATTAAAGGCATGCGTGATATCTCAGCTGCCTTTGACTATACTGACACATAATAAATGCATAAAAGGCTCTGAACGGGACACTTACAAAATCATTAAAGTGGGACGTCACTTAAAGAATAAGGTCACCTTTCGAAACATGTTACACTCATATTCAGGGTGTAACATGTTACGAAAGACCGCCCCCTGCTCCCCCCTTGTGACAGCTAGTGGGGGATCATCTCCCACAGGCTGTCACAATTTTAAAAAAGTGGCAGAGTGGGGCTCCGCCCACCCAGCTACATCACTCTTCTGTTCTGTGAATCTGTGACGTTCTGTGAATGGGAAAACTACGAATTCCGTCTGCCTTTGCAGCGGTCGGCTTGTAGTTCTCAATGAACTACCATGGCGCTGTGGACCACGGTGGTAGTTCATTGATTCTTCCTGTCAAGAGTATCTGCTTGCCCGTACAAGTAGACAGATACACTTACAGGTTTGCAGGAGCCCTGCATAGCACCAGCAATCTGCTTATCATAGGTGCAACGCTTTCCAGGCTCCCAAGACAAAAATGCAAAAAAAAAAAGTGTATTTATTATTTTTTGTTAATAAGGTGTATCCTTTAATAACAATAAAAAAAACAAAAAACAAAACACTTTCTTTAAAGCCCCCACCCTCACCAATCTCCTCCCCTCTACCTCAGACTCATATCACTGGCAGCATACGGCACTACAAAACCAGAGGCAGAAAGGTTAAAAGGTTAAAAGGTGAAGTTATCCTTTAAAAAGTGAAGTCCTGCTGGCTTGCCCTCTCCCCTGAGCCTGCAACTGAACCACAGGGGAGAGGGGAGGGATGGAACAAGAACTGATTTTACCATCAGTACCTGCTCCCACTTCCACAAACCTCGCATAGGCAAGGATGACTTCTCTTTCTTCCCATACCCCTCCCACAGCCCACAGAGACATGTCACATGTTCCAGAAGACTGCAGACCATTCAGGATCCATTCATACTAGGGAATTTCAAATCGCAGGTGTAATCTCTGCAATTCCCCTCCCTCCTAGATTGTAAGCTTGAAAGAGCAGGGCCCTCGATCCCCTCATGTTTTGCATTGTATTGGTATTGTTCTGTCACATGTTCTGTCCCCCTTTGTAATGTACAGCGCTGAGCGAACTATTGGCGCTTTATAAATACTGTATAATAATAATATAATAATTCTGTCTGCGAGTTGAAGATGCAAGTGCAAGTGTAAAAATGCGCGATGTGTTCAAGTGCCATTTATTTCAATGGCACCTGAAAACTCAGGGCGTTTTTTCCACATGGCAAACATGCTGTTATCGCACAAACAAAATTGCGGGATGCGCGACGCCCAAAGAAGATTCCTGGGCGTCGTGCATCCCCTAAATTTGTTTGTTCCATCGCGGCGCGTTTGGTGTGTGGAAAAACGTGCTGTGATTGCGTCAAAAACGCCCTATGATCGCACTTTCACAGCGCGTGTTCAAATCATGGACAGAATTGTGTCGATTCCACGCAAGGCCCAAGTGTGAATGGAGCCTTACATGCTGGCTGAGCGCACATTTGCAGTGGAGAGCCAGCTGTGGAAGGAAGGAAGAAAGAACGTCTGTGTTGATGATGTCACCACGTGGCAGAGGCACACCCCACAAGGGGCGGTGCCAGCTGTGCTCTCCCTCTGCCCTATAAGCGTAATGCCCACAAAAAGTGAAATCTTTAAAAAGGAGATGAGCAGCAGTAAAGAAAAAAAAATAAAAGATTTAAAAATGATTGTGGTCCATGGAACAAACAATTAAGGCTACTTTCACACTGAGGAGTTTTGAAGCGGTTTTGTGCTAAAAAAAAAAAAAAAAAAAAGCGCCTGAAAAGCTCAAGAAAAAAAGCTTCCCTGTGTATGGGAATGTATACCTATGTTTTTACACTGAGGCGTTACACTTGCGGTGTAAAAAAACTCCTGCTTGCAGCATCTTTGGGGCATGTTTGGTGATTTAAAAGAAAAAACACCCCAAAAACACCTCTTCCCATAGAAATCAATGAAAAACGCCTCTGAGAAGCGTTTTTGGTGCAGTTTTTAAGTCACGTGTTCTTTAAAACCGCTAAGAAAGTGCAGCAAAAGTGCCTATACATTTATGCTGTGTTTTTTAAGCAGATCAGTATGAAAGATGCCTAAGGGCTAGTTCACACTATAAAAAATGCTCTCCTGATAGGTTTCTGCTTACAGTTCACACCACACGCAGTCCCGCTGCAGTTCTGATGCAGTTTGCCATGTTCCAGTATGGTTCTGTGCAGAAAAAAAATCCAGCATGTTCTATTTTTTTCTGCACCGGAAAATGACTGAAACTGACTGCACCAGTGTGAACCAGGGCCTTTGGAAAACACTGCACATGCATTTTTTATGCAGAAAAAAAGTGCACTGAACTGCACCTAGTGTGAACTAGCTCTCAAGGTTTATGCAATTGCATTTATGTACGAATATTTACTTTTTAAATTATCATGAGAGTTCTTTAAACCAGCTTCACTACATTTGTGCATACTCGGCCCAAGTCAGTGACACCACGGTCACACCGATCCCGACTTTGAAATTGTGCAACTTACAGGGAAGTTGCATGATTTCAAAGGCAGATGACGAGGTGCGATTTGCAAGACATCCGACACAGATATTTATGCAAAATCGCACCAAACGTAGTGCATGTACTACTTTAGAAATCGGTGCGGCTCTGACCAAGTCAGAACCGCACCAATTGGACCGCTGTAATTGAGGACAATAGAATGCAACTTGCCATGTGATTTGCAAGTCGTATGGCATGCAAATCGCATGCCAAGTCGCACCCGGTGTGTGCGGGAACTTACTACACAGTAAAGATGGGATAATGTCAGACCCAAAGGCGGCACCTTCAAAAAACAAAGAAATAATGGAACCTCCCACATTTCTTCAACCCAAGCACTACTTGCTGGTTGAACTGCCTGGCCCCTGAATTACACACTAGCTTGTCCATTTCTGGTCTAAAACCAGCTGTCTGTGTTGTGTCAGTCATTAGTCAGATTGAAAGCTGCCCTACAAAGAAAAAACAGGAAATTACACTGCGAAAAAAGGAGATTCAGACTGCAGTTGGGCAATGCGGAGAGTTATTGCTTAAAGTAGAACTATGGGCAAAACTTTTTTTTAATTTTGGATAGAGTAAGGGAGGGGAACAACCTGTCGGTTTATTTCTTGCCATCTGTGTCCATGTGAGGAGATTTCCCTTCACGTCCTGTCCCATAAAAACAGGAAGTGAGATGAAATCCCTGCAAATTAAGGGAAGCCCTCCAGGTCACCAGAACTAGTGTCCCCATTGGAAGATTTCCCCTCTCAGGGATGTGCAATTCAGATCGCCCAACACCCAGGACATGCAGTTCCGGGCGCCAGCCAGGTATTTTTTTTCGCCTTTAGCCCTGCTGCGGGCAAGCAGCAGGGCTCACCTGTCCGGTGGCAGTATTCGGGCGGCAGCGGTGTTGCCAGATTGCTTCCACACAGCCCACAGTGCCAGCCTCTCCCCACTATATGTCCCGGGCTCCGCTTGCCCATCTGCGGGCCCGGGACTGGTTCAGTGGCTGCCAGCGGGATGTGGTATAGGGGAGGGAGTAGAACGGATGTGATGTGATGTCACTTCTGGGTCCCTGTTTGACAGATTCCCGGTCATTGAGGCCGGGAAAGAATGTAATGCAGTGCGATGTGCACTGCATTACATTCAGCGGAGATGTGACGGGAGTGACTTTGGGTGGGGGGCCCATGGAACCCAGCTCACTTTAGAGAGGTGGTGAGACCCCTGTCTCAGCTCCCCATATCCCTCTTATGTGTAAGTCACCCTGTGCCTCTTAGGGGTACAGGGTGGAATGTCCTGATATTGTGTAGACATGTATAGGTGGGGTGTGGGGGTTGTTCATTGTACTGCCATGTGGTGCATCCCATTGTTCTATTGTGTGTTTTGCTTGGGAGCAAAACTATTATGGGATGTATGTGTTTGTGTATTGGCTTGGTGGGGGGTGTTTCCGCCAGCCCTTCCCCCTGATGGGACTGTCGGCTGATGTGTTTCTTACTCCTTATGCAGGGAGGTGGGTTGTCCTCTTGAATGTTTATATCTTGTGTCTGTGTTAAAATAAAGCAGTCTATTTCCTGATTTTACTTCAAGTGGTGTCCGTGGATCTGTGTTCAGACAGGGAAGCGGGAGTCTAATGGAAATACCCTAGTGCAGTCGGGGTCCGGTTCCGTTACAGGAAATCTCTCAAAAAAGAGAACCTGTCACACACAAAAACACATTCCCCCCCCAAAAAAATTTTTCTTCAAGGTCCCCACCCCCACATATGTACGCATGCACAAATGTAAAAGCACGCGCTGGGGCACCTACACATGAAAACAACGATTGAGATACACTTTACATATCACTGCACACGCCAGAAAGAGCAATAATTCTAGCAACAGACCTCCTCCGTAACACTAAACTAACAACCTATAAGGGGCTTTAAAATCCCCACCTATAGAAAATATAGGGTACTAAAGTTTGTTGCCATTTCACGAGCGCATCTAAAATTTAAGGTTTGACATGTTGGATATCTATTTACTCGATGCAATCTCATATATTATATTTTACAAAAAATAAGATAATTTATTGCTTTTTGTTCCCTAAAATTAACAAGTGTATTTTTTACAGAAATTTTGCAAATTCCTACACCTGTGATAATATTGTGTGACATAAAAAAATTGAAAACACCGATATTTTATGCTCTAGGATCTCTGATTTCAGAAAATATATGTTTTGGGGGTTTTGTGTCATCTTCAGGCCTTAAATGATTTTTTAACGTGTGCAAAAATCGCAAAAACAGCTCTGGCAGAGAAATGGATAAAGGATAAGCCCAACACTCCCCTTTCCTGATGAGCACCCAATGAGCGCTCATTACACTGCAAGGTCTCTCTCCTCCCTGCTAGTCCCTGGGTACAGTGCTGGAGAGAGGCAGGGAGGGGAGGAGACGATAAGCAGTGCAATGTTAAAAATATGAAATGTTTAAGTTGCCATAAAGCCCCTTTTGTTTTTAAAAGCCCCGAACATTACTTAAAGCAGATCTAAATATGGTTTTGGTTAAAATATATGTTTTTTTTTTTATCAGGACATGTAGATTGGGACATTGATTTAGTCCCTGGACAAGAAAGTTTTTCAAAAATGTCCTCACCCCGCCTCTATTTTTTTTCTGGGAACAATCCACATTTTGAGATTTCCTTTTACTTTCAATGCTAATTATATGTACTGTAAACATAGCCTCACTATTTTCTTTTAGGCTTTGTATACATTTGGGAAGACTTTTTAAGTCTGTGACCCCAATTGTAAAAATTTTACTTCCCAGTTGTAAGAAATGGGGGTGTGGGTATAACTGGGTAAGGAAGGCATGGAATTATAGAAACTACTACCAAACAATTTAAAAGATTTCCCATCACTTCCTGTCCTGACACAGGAGAAATTTGCACAATAAAAATCCAACACAGTCTCTAACTCCAATCTACCACAGAAAATAAAGTTTTTGCTGGAATTGAGGTGGGAGTTTAGGTGCAACTGACCAACAATGATGGGGATGGGGGATGAGAAGAATGCAGACCCCTCCCCGGAAATCGTACGCTGACAGCAGCTCCATTTCACAGAAGCTGATGCAACAGCTTCCATCAAACAGGGACAGCCAGACACAGATCTGTCCAGTCCCTTCTGAACCAGCCACATTTCATTCCTTGTATACCCAGCTAAAGACTTTGCAAGCAATTTTTATGTACTCCGCTACAGACTTTGCAAGCCTTTTGTTTTAATGCACCTGAAATGTTTTTAGCAGATTCATCCTGAAGATTTAGTTGGGCTTTCAGTTAGCGGCCATAAAGGGTGCAACATCTCAATGAGAATGACAGGCTGCAAGACATCCATCTGTTCTAAAGCTCACCAAGACCAATCATTACCTTTTCAATGACTCAGTTGATAACAATCTCTCCTCTTTCAATAGAAAGGGGAAGGGTTGGACTCCAAAGATACTGATACTCCAAGAGGTTAGAAGTGCCAACAACAAATGCGGGACACTCTGCAAGGTCTGACTATTGCAACGGATGCTCATTTGGGTGAAGATTGGTTATGTATGACTGCACATATATCCTATCTGTTCATGTGGCAGGTTTAAAAGAATTTTGTGAGAAGTGCAGCTAACCTAAATGATCTCAAAAGCATAAAAAGGCAACTTTTAGACGCATTTTACAAAGACATTAATTGCAAGGCCGCAAATGCTCTATAGTCTTTATAGTTCAAAATGTGTAATATATATATATATATAAAAATGTATTTGTCTTGCACTGCTGAACATAAGTATTTGAACCCCTGAGAAGATCCGTGTTAATATTTGGTACAGAAGCCTTTGTTTGCAATTACAGAGGTCAGACGTTTCCTGTAGTTCTTGACCAGATTTGCACTGCAACAGGGATTTTGGCCCACTCCTCCACACAGATCTCCTCTAGATCTGTCAGGTTTCGGGGCTGTCACTGAGCAACACGGAGTTCCAGCTCCCTCCAAAGATGTTCTATGGGATTCAGGTCTGGAGACTGGCTAGGCCACTCCAGAACCTTGATATGCTTTTTACGGAGCCACTCCTTGGTTCTCCTGGCTGTGTGCTTCGGGTCGTTGTCATGTTGGAAGACCCAGCCACGACCCATCTTCAATGCTCTGACTGAGGGAAGGAGGTTGTTGCTTAAAATCTCACAATAAATGGCCCCATTCATCCTCTCCTTAATACAGTGCAGTCTTCCTGTCCCCTTCGCAGAAAAGCACCCCCAAAGCATGATGTTACCACCCCCATGCTTCACAGTAGAGATGGTGTTCTTGGGATGCAACTCATCCTTTTCCTCCAAACACGATGAGTGAAGTTTAGACCAAAACGTTCTACTTTGGTCTCATCTGACCACATGACTTTCTCCCATGCCTCCTCTGGATCATCCAGATGGTCACTGGCAAACTTCAGATGGGCCCGGACATGTGATGACTTGAGCAGGGGAACCTTCCGTGCAATGCATGATTTGAAACCATGACGGCGTAGTGTTCTACCGACAGTGACCTTTGAAACTGTGGTCCCAGCTCTCTTCAGGTCATTGACCAGCTCCTCCCTTGTAGTTCTGGGTCGATTCCTCACCTTTCTTATCATCAGTGATACCCCACGAGGTGAGATCTTGCATGGAGCCCCAGTCCGAGGGAGACGGACAGTCATCTTTAGCTTCTTCCATTTTCTAACAATTGCTCCAACAGTTGATCTAGTTTCACCAAGCTGCTTGGCAATTGCCCCGTAGCCCTTTCCAGCCTTGTGGAGGTCCACAATTTTGTCTCTGGTGTCTTTTGACAGCTCTTTGGTCTTGCCCATGGTAGTAGTTGGCGTCTGACTGACTGTGGGGTGGACAGGTGTCTTTGGAGAGCTCAGACAGGTGCTACCAAGTTAGATTAATGAGTGGAGTAGAGGTGGACTTTTTAAAAGCACAGTAACAGGTCTTTGAGAGCCAGAATTCTTGCTGTTTCTTAGGTGTTCAAATACTTATGTTCAGCAGTGCAAGACAAAGAGTGTGTAAGAGTGTGAGTGCGAGTGTGTGTGTGAGATATTCAAATTCTCTAGATCCACAAGATTTGTAGAACTGTCCCGCACATGGAATTACACCTTAGGCAATGTTCCCACAAGGACAATAATGCACCTGCAGTCTACAGGTATTTGCAGATGGATGTATGAAAATACAGCAACTAGTACTCAGGATCTTGCCATCAGCAAGATCCTACATAAAAGTGCTCTGTACACATGTAACACTTGATGTGGGCAGCTATTGCCACATTGTGTCAATTGTTGCTAGGATGTGATGCCTAGCACCCTTCGATGCATGGACACAAGCATCGATTGCTGCCTTGCGACCTTCGTTGCTGGGAAATGGAAATGGGCGTACACTGCAGCTTTGTCGCTAGGATGCGGCGTCTATCACTGACTAGCAACCTTCATTACCAGGATGCGAGAGTCTGTTGCTAGGACACCATTGGCCATTGCCACCTAGGGTCCTTCGTTGCTAGAATGTGGTGTCTACAGCTGCCTAGCATCCTTTTTTGCTAGGCTGTGGGCATCTATTGCCACCTTGCATCCTCTGTTGCTATGACACAGGCAGCCATTGACAGCTACTGTCCTTCGTTGCTAGGATGTGGGCGGCTATTGCTGCCTAGCATCCTCCAATACTAGGACATAGACAGCCACTGCTAGGATGCAGGCAGCCAGGGGCGGACTGACAACTCATGGGGCCCCCGGGCAATAGGGGATCATGGGGCCCCATGTCCTTGCTCAAACTCAAAAAAACCTATGAAAAAAGGTACCAGGGTCATATCATGGGCCCCCTACTGACCCTGGGCCCTCGGCAGTGCCCGAGTTTCCAAATGGTCAGTCCGCCCCTGCAGGCAGCTATTGTACTCCAATAGAAAACATTTGTGCTGTACGCATGCAAAGATTAGCACAATTGTAGGACCTCAAGCGTGGATTCTATTACTTTTATTATTATAAATCAGAATGTGGCATGAGTTTATTGATCTTGGCGCAGCTATGTGCATGGACCCATAGAAACAATACACCTGCATTCAGATCTGCAGGGTCTGTTCAGGTCCACCTGTCATTTTTGCAGGACCCGATCAGACCCTCCCATTCACCCCTATGGACCAGCAGCTGTAAACGGACTTGTGTACATTTACACCCGCCTACCTCCAATGTAATCCAGTCTGCAAAAAAACAAAAACAAAACAAAAAAAAACCATGGGGATCCCCATCTGTCTAGGCAAATCAGAACATAGGGCAACCAGGTTTTAACAGACAGTCGAGTCCGTTTACTCCCAGCCGCCCATAGTGCAAAGCGGTCGTGGTCTGTGTCCGCTCTGCAGAAACTGGGCAGACACAGACTTGCCCGCTCTGCTCTGATCAGTGGAGAGATCCCTTGCTGGTATAAACAGAGCCTGTCCTGTGTGAAAGGGGCCCTAGGCCTCAAGTGTTTAGCCCCAGTGCTGAGGCACTGGCGTTTAGCTGTGGCAGGAGGGCACAGGCGCACAATTCAGCACTGCTGCCTGCAGCCTATCAAACGAAATGCTGGAGACTCATGCATCGGGGTTAATCTCCCACTGTGTATGATCCCTAATAAACTGCTGCTTCATGCACCTGCTGCAAGCACAGAACAGTGTGACCGGCCTAATCACAGGGCAGCTGATACACCTCCACAGATGGAGGACTGGAACATGGAATGCCTTTCCCAACACTAAATACTGGCAATTTATCTTTAACTTGTTTGAAAGTTCAGATAAGAAAATTGTTAGATAAAATGACAATTTACAGATCGGAATATCTCAAAGGTGTTCAGTCCACATTCATTCTCATGAAACAGATTAAGTGGAACAAGATTTTATCTTGTACAATAATGTTTTCTGAGTGAAAAAAATGATTTGTATCTCCCAACCGGTAAACCCAGGATGGCTTTCCTCCTCCTAGAAACCTCACAATGACATTCAGTGGAGGAAAATTGGAACAAACAATCATTGTCATACACAAGAAAGTGTCCTGCATATTCAGGACCCATTCACATTTCTCCACTTCTATTCACAATGTGTTTTTAAACTGCTATTTCTGCATACAAATCTATATGATGAATCGTTTCTGACACAAATCACTGTAAAGTTTATGGGTATTAAAACTGTATTTCAATCCGCTTATATTTTTCCCTCCCCAATCAATAGTCGAATGACATTTTTAAATAAAACCTTTAGGTTCTCAATAAAAACCTTTTTTTAGGTCCAGTGATGTCACCACTGGGTCTCCATCCTTTTCTATGCACTGCTAGCAGATCTAGGCTCATGGGAGGGGTGACAGGGGACTGTACATCACAGCACCATGCCTCAGTACTCCTCAATCTCGGATGCAGTGATGCGAGGTCGCACTTGGGAGGGGTTACGCAAATATTAAAATTACTTGTTGGGTGGGCGTCAGTCCGGAGTAGTGGGCGTTCCTAGGCATGCTGTATTTGCATGCAGACCACCTTCACCCCCGGTCACATCAAGCCTGACTTTGACATCATGGAACTTACAGTGAAGTCGCACGATTTCAAAGTCGGGTGAAATGCCGATTGCAGGTGCGATTTGCAAGACGTCTGACACAGAGGTCTATGCAAATCGTACCAAAAGTAGTACATGTACTACTTTAGCCCTTGTTCACATCTGTGCGGGTGGTGCCGCTGCGGATCCGTCCAGCCGCACAGAAGAATGCGGACCCGCGGGTGGGTGCCATTAGTTATAGACTGGATGTCGCTCCATTTCCTCAAACTTAACTTATCCAAAACCGAGCTCCTGGTCTTCCCCCCACCCCGTGCCCCCCCCATCACTACTAACAACGCCACCATCTCTCCCACCCCACACGCCAAAGTCCTGGGTGTCACCCTGGACTCCCACCTCTCCTTCGTACCCCACATCCAACTGCTATCTAGATCTTGCAGGCTCCACCTCCGTAACATCTCCAAGATACGCACATTCCTCACCCCAGACACCACCAAACAACTCGTACACTCCCTCATCATCTCACGCCTGGACTACTGCAACTCCCTTCTCACTGGCCTACCCAAACGAGGGCTATCCCCACTCCAGTTGATCCTAAACTCAGCGGCTAGACTCATCCACCTCACCAACTGCTCCACATCTGCCTCCCCCCTCTGCCAATCCCTTCATTGGCTCCCGATTGCCAAACGCATCAAATTCAAACTGCTAACCCTGACCTACAAGGCCATTCACAATGTCGCCCCAAACTACATAACTGACCTGATACCCAGATACTACCCTACCCGTGCCCTCCGCTCCCCACAGGACCTCCTACTCTCTAGCTCCCTGGTCTCCTCCTCTCATGCCCGATTGCAGGACTTCTCCAGTACTTCCCCCATCCTCTGGAACTCCCTACCACAATCCATCAGACTGTCACCTACCCTCCTCACCTTCAGGCGCACCCTGAAAACCCTCCTCTTCAGGGAAGCCTACCCCAACCTCACCTAACAACTAACCTCCTCCACTCCTCCCGCCACTCCATCCCCCACAGCCATCTCCTCCTGTACCACCTTCCCCTCCCTCCTAGATTGTAACCTCGAAAGAGCAGGGCCCTCAAACCCCTCGTGTAGTGTATTGTTACTGTCTTGTCTCATGTTCTGTCCCCCCCCTATTGTACAGCGCTGAGCATACCCTTTGGCGCTATATAAATACTGTATAATAATAATAATAATGGTACGCCACCCGCACTGGAAATTGCATGGGCTGCAGTCTCCAAAGAAGTGCAGGGACTTCTTTCCTGCGTGTCCCGGGGCACGGGAGTCCATTCAAATGAATGGGCTCTTGTGTCCAGGCAAAACGCGGCCCACACAGCCACATATATGTGTACCAGGGCTTAGAAATCGGTGTGGCTCCGACCAAGTCAGAACCACACCGATTTGACCGCTGTAATTGCAGACAGTAGGGTGTGACTTGGCATACGATTTGCAAGTCACAGGGCATACAAATCGCACCTGATGTGACTGGGGTGCAACGCTGAGCCTCCATGACGGAAAGAACTGAAATCCAATCAATAAAAGGATTCAGAGACGTTAGGGCAAAATGATTCCTCCAGCCAGGAAATGATGCCGGCTCCGACTTGCTTCAGCTTCTAAAGCACATTTGCTGCATTTTCTGGTGCAGGTGATTGGTGCAGACAGGCGCAGATCGTGTTCCAGGCTGTGATGTTCAGCATTGTAAGCTCTGTATAGAGTGTTTGTGGCCTGGATGTAATCAGATAAAAGGGGAACTCCACAACACACCATCCAGTACCATGTCTACAGCCATAATGTACATACATCTCCTGCTCCTCAACCCACCATTCTGTGTGACTGAAGGGCCTCTTCACACCAGACACGGCATGGAGCAATGCAGGTAAGATGCACTGAAATAGGAAGACCATTCAAAATGAAGGGCTGTAATGCACCTCAATACACGGCATTCTGTACATGCACTGATGTGCCTTTCAAAATGAACGACACCGCAACACAGCACAGTGTGCACAGTGTTACCACAATGATTTAAATGAGCTGCTAACCCTTTCATTGCCAGAATTGCTTTTTTTTTTCTTCCATTTTTTGTACACACATACTATGCTACAATGTGCATCACTGGTGTCACCGCTCTTCACTGCAGTATAAACAACCTCCACTGGTGTCACCGCTCTTCACTGCAGTATGAACAACCTCCGCTGGTGTCACCGCTCATCACTGCTGTATGAACAACCTCCACTGGTGTCACCGCTCATCACTGCTGTATGAACAACCTCCACTGGTGTCACCGCTCTTCACTGCTGTATGAACAACCTCCACTGGTGTCACCGCTCTTCACTGCAGTATAAACAACCTCCACTGGTGTCACCGCTCTTCACTGCTGTATGAACAACCTCCACTGGTGTCACCGCTCATCACTGCAGTATGAACAACCTCCACTGGTGTCACCGCTCATCACTGCAGTATAAACAACCTCCACTGCTGTGAATGATCACTAAGATGCCCAAACTGCATCATTTCTTCAGACCTCACACACGTGACCTCTCTGACCTGTGTATAGGGTATCTTGTGCAATATATAGGACATCCCATCCATTACTGAAGTGTCACCTCACAGCTGCAGATTGCAACTTCTCTCTGCCATTTCCTGTCAGAGCTCACAAGAAACCTCCACTTCCTCTTCATCTGTAGAAAGATCATCACAAACCTTCCACCTCCTGACCGCACAGAGACACAGCCGGTATCATCACATAGAATGACCGCAGAGACACAGCCGGTATCATCACATAGAATGACCGCACAGAGACACAGCCGGTATCATCACATAGAACGACCGCACAGAGACACAGCCGGTATCATCACATAGAATGACCGCAGAGACACAGCCGGTATCATCACATAGAATGACCGCAGAGACACAGCCGGTATCATCACATAGAATGACCGCAGAGACACAGCCGGTATCATCACATAGAATGACCGCAGAGACACAGCCGGTATCATCACATAGAATGACCGCACAGAGACACAGCCGGTATCATCACATAGAATGACCGCACAGAGACACAGCCGGTATCATCACATAGAATGACCGCACAGAGACACAGCCGGTATCATCACATAGAATGACCGCACAGAGACACAGCCGGTATCATCACATAGAATGACCGCACAGAGACACAGCCGGTATCATCACATAGAATGACCGCAGAGAGACACAGCCGGTATCATCACATAGAATGACCGCAGAGACACAGCCGGTATCATCACATAGAATGACCGCAGAGACACAGCCGGTATCATCACATAGAATGACCGCACAGAGACACAGCCGGTATCATCACATAGAATGACCGCACAGAGACACAGCCGGTATCATCACATAGAACGACCGCAGAGAGACACAGCCGGTATCATCACATAGAATGACCGCAGAGACACAGCCGGTATCATCACATAGAATGACCGCAGAGACACAGCCGGTATCATCACATAGAATGACCGCAGAGACACAGCCGGTATCATCACATAGAATGACCGCAGAGACACAGCCGGTATCATCACATAGAATGACCGCACAGAGACACAGCCGGTATCATCACATAGAATGACCGCACAGAGACACAGCCGGTATCATCACATAGAATGACCGCACAGAGACACAGCCGGTATCATCACATAGAATGACCGCACAGAGACACAGCCGGTATCATCACATAGAATGACCGCACAGAGACACAGCCGGTATCATCACATAGAATGACCGCAGAGAGACACAGCCGGTATCATCACATAGAATGACCGCAGAGACACAGCCGGTATCATCACATAGAATGACCGCAGAGACACAGCCGGTATCATCACATAGAATGACCGCACAGAGACACAGCCGGTATCATCACATAGAATGACCGCACAGAGACACAGCCGGTATCATCACATAGAACGACCGCAGAGAGACACAGCCGGTATCATCACATAGAATGACCGCAGAGACACAGCCGGTATCATCACATAGAATGACCGCAGAGACACAGCCGGTATCATCACATAGAATGACCGCAGAGACACAGCCGGTATCATCACATAGAATGACCGCAGAGAGACACAGCCGGTATCATCACATAGAACGACCGCAGAGAGACACAGCCGGTATCATCACATAGAATGACCGCAGAGACACAGCCGGTATCATCACATAGAATGACCGCAGAGACACAGCCGGTATCATCACATAGAATGACCGCAGAGACACAGCCGGTATCATCACATAGAATGACCGCACAGAGACACAGCCGGTATCATCACATAGAATGACCGCACAGAGACACAGCCGGTATCATCACATAGAATGACCGCACAGAGACACAGCCGGTATCATCACATAGAATGACCGCACAGAGACACAGCCGGTATCATCACATAGAATGACCGCAGAGAGACACAGCCGGTATCATCACATAGAATGACCGCAGAGACACAGCCGGTATCATCACATAGAATGACCGCAGAGAGACACAGCCGGTATCATCACATAGAACGACCGCAGAGACACAGCCGGTATCATCACATAGAATGACCGCAGAGAGACACAGCTGGTATCACCATATAGAATGACCGCAGAGAAGTCCCCCCCACCACCAAGAAGCCCCCCCAGGACCCCTATCTCCCCCACCCTAATGACCCCTCTTCCAGTCAGTGTTCCCCCGGTGTCCCCTCTTCCAGTCGGCGCTCCCCCTCCCGTGTCCCCTCTTCCAGTCGGTGTTCCCCCTCCCCCGGTGACCCCTCTTCCAGTCAGTGTTCCCCCTCCCCCGGTGACCCCTCTTTCAGTCAGTGCTCCCCCTCCTGTGCCCTCCATTACTCCCCGGCTCTCCTCACCGTCCCCTCTCTCTGCCTGTTTCCTCAGGATCCCGTCTTGTCTCCAGCCCTTCCTGGGGCCCCCTTTGGCAGTCAGGGCCCCTCTCTCAGTCGGTGTTCCCGGCCCCTCTCACCTCCATCCAGCGATAACTGTCATTAACGCCTCTATGGCAACTCAAAGCTGCCGCCGCCCAGCTGAGGAAGAGGAGAGGAAGCGCATGGGATGCCGGGAAACGTAGTGCGGGGGGCGGGAGTCTGACCAGACAGAGGCGGAGTAACGACTACAACTCCCAGCATCCCCCGTAACTAACAGGAGGGGCGGAGCTAGGAGGTTAGGCGGCAGGATTGGCGGTCATATGTGATCAGAACCGCCCAGATGGGAGGAGCTTCACTCTTTAACAGTGATAGCGGCCTGAGAGATTGCCTGAGTGCGGTCACCATGACGACCAGGCATCGCACTGTACACTGCTAGCAACCAGAATGAGAGTACTGCCGTCCCCCATAGCAACCAGATGTAGTCAAGTGTAGTCAGCCATAGCAACGAAAACCAGCTGACCCCGCTGAAAGATGAAACTCCTCCCACCTGACTTGTCTCATTGTATATGACCTCCCGATCCTGCCTCAGGACAGCTCACAGCAGTCACCCATAATAACCAGTCACTTTGCTGCAGTCACCCATGGCAACCAGTCATCCATAGCAACCAGAGGAACTTTAGCACAGTCACTGATATCAGCTCAGAGTTACCTCACTAGAGTTACCCATAAATAAGAGTGACCCACGCACTGCAGTCACCCATAGCAACCTATCCCATGGCAACCAGTCACTTTGCTGCAGTCACCCATAGCAACCTATCCCATGGCAACCAGTCACTTTGCGGCAGTCACCCATAGCAACCTATCCCATGGCAACCAGTCCCTTTGCTGCAGTCACCCATAGCAACCTATCCCATGGCAACCAGTCCCTTTGCTGCAGTCACCCATAGCAACCTATCCCATGGCAACCAGTCACTTTACTGCAGTCACCCATAGCAACCAGTCACCCGTTGGCAATCAACCGCTTCACTGCAGTCACGCATAACAACCTGTCAACCATTGAAACCAGTCACTTCACTGCAGTCACCCATAACAACCAGTCTCCTCACTCAAGTCACCCATAGAAACCAGTCACTTTATGAGGTCACCCATAGAAACCAGTCACTTTATAAGGTCACCCATAGAAACCAGTCCCTTTATGAGGTCACCCATAGAAACCAGTCACTTTATGAGGTCACCCATAGAAACCAGTCACTTTATGAGGTCACCCATAGCAACCAGTCTCCTCACTCAAGTCACCCATAGAAGCCAGTCACTTTATGAGGTCACCCATAGCAACCAGTCACTTTATGAAGTCACCCATAGAAACCAGTCACTTTATGAGGTCACCCATAGAAACCAGTCACTTTATGAGGTCACCCATAGAAACCAGTCACTTTATAAGGTCACCCATAGAAACCAGTCACTTTATGAGGTCACCCATAGAAACCAGTCACTTTATGAGGTCACCCATAGAAACCAGTCACTTTATGAGGTCACGCATAGCAACCAGTCTCCTCACTCAAGTCACCCATAGACACCAGTCACTTTATGAGGTCACCCATAGCAACCAGTCACTTTATGAAGTCACCCATAGAAACCAGTCACTTTATGAGGTCACCCATAGAAACCAGTCACTTTATGAGGTCACCCATAGAAACCAGTCACTTTATGAAGTCGCCCATAGAAACCAGTCACTTTATGAGGTCACCCATAGAAACCAGTCACTTTATGGAGTCACCCATAGTAACCAGTCACTTTATGAGATCACCCATAGAAACCAGTCACTTTATGGAGTCACCCATAGTAACCAGTCACTTTATGAGATCACCCGTAGTAACCAGTCACTTTATGAGGCCACCCATAGAAACCAGTCATTTTTGGAAGAGGGTCAGGGACTTTTTTTCCATGTTTCTCGTGTCTAGGTCATGTGCGGAAAAACGCTCATGTTCAGTCACACCCGTAGGTGTGACCTTAGCCTAAGGCTGGCCATACACTATACAATTTTCTTTAGATTTACCAAAAACCATATAATATGAGGTCAAACCTAAACAGCGCTGTCAGTTGTATCCAGTTAGGCCGGCTCTTGCACTACATGGTTGAAGGTAAATCTAAAGGAAATTGGACAGAAAATTGTATAGTGTATGGGCAGCCTAAGGGTCAGTTCACACTACAAAAATGCACTCCAGATGCATTTTTGCTTACATTTCAAACCACACGCAGTTCCGGTGCAGTTTTGATGCAGTTTGCCATGTTCCAGCACAGTTCTGTGCAGACAAAATACAGCATGCGCTACTTTTTTTTTCTGCACCAGAAACTGACTGGAACTGACTGCGCTGGTGTGAACTAGGGCCATTGGAATACACTGTGCATGCATTTTTGATGCCGAAAAAAAAACCGCACTGGACTGCATCTAGTGTGAACTAGCCCTTACCCCAGGTTCACACCTAAGCGTTTTCCGCAGCGTTTTGCAGAAACGCAGTCCAGTCTGTTTAACATGATTTCCTATGGGGCATGTTCACATCTGCGCCTTTTCACACGGTGCATTTTTGGAAAGGGTCAGGGACTCTTTTTGATGCGTTTTGCATTTTTAAATCTGCCTAGCAACAAGAAAAATTTAAAACATTTTTAAAAAAACGCAAAATGCATCAAACGCATCAAAAGCGCAGGTGCAAAAACCCAAACCACAATGCAGAAAGAGCTCAAATGCAAACCTGCATAGGTATGAACCTAGCCTAAGGACCAGTTCACACTACATGAGTGTCAGTTGCGTTTTTTTCTGCATCCAAAACGCACAGAAAGTAGGTGACATGGGGGTCAATGTCATCGTTCACATCAGTGCTTGCAGTTCCAGTGCGTTCCGGTTACAGAAAAAAAAGTAGAACAGGCTGCATTTTTTTTGCACAGAACTGCAGTAAAACACATCAAAAACGCACCGGAACGATCCAAAACAATGACCTTATTTACAGAAGCAACAAAATATTTAGTTGAGCCACCGTTTTACCACCCCCTGACTGCCGAGCAGCAAGTAAACATGGCCAGCGGCCATATTAGTACATAACGTGCTCTGCAGGCAGGGCCACTGTCAAACGGGACCCACTCAAGGGTGTGGGGTCATGCCTCAAATACAAGAAGGACACTTGGCTTGTGGTTGCAGTGTGCTTTTCCATTTGACTACAAAAAAAACGGGAACAGGAGGCAGCAGCATCGCTACTGCACTCTGAAAAGCGATCCACCGCTTTTGTAAACAAACCCTAAGCCAAAATGCAGGTCAAACACAACCTCATATAGGCTAACAAGAAGCATGCTAACAGGAGGAGAGAGCAGAGTGACATAGAGATGATCTCATCAGTCTGCTGCTTTTCCTTTCACTGTCCAATCGCAGGCTGGAGGAGGGACAAGACCTGTAAGTGTTACTTAACTGCAACAGAAAAATCAGTTGACCTGCCCTGCAAGGCAGGGTTGTGATGTGTGGCGGAGCGGTGTAAATCTCAAGACTGGATGGACAGGATTTTTCTTTTCTTTTTTCTTTTTCTTTTGGCAGGTAAAACAGTATTTTATGTTTTGTATGTTGTATGTATTTTGGTTTTGTATGTTGTATGTATTTTATGTTTTGTATGTTGTATGTATTTTGGTTTTTGTATGTTGTATGTATTTTGTTTTTGTATGTTGTATGTATTTTATTTTTTGTATGCTGTATGTATTTTGGTTTTTGTATGTTGTATGTATTTTATGTTTTGTATGTAGTATGTATTTTGTATGTTTTATGTATTTTATGTTTTGTATGTAGTGTGTATTTTGTATTTTGGTTTTTGTATGTTGTATGTATTTTATGTTTTGTATGAAGTATGTATTTTGGTTTTTGTATGTTTTATGTATTTTATGTTTTGCATGTAGTGTGTATTTTGGTTTTTGTATGTTTTATGTATTTTATGTTTTGTATGTAGTATGTATTTTGGTTTTTGCATGTAGTATGTATTTTGGTTTTTGTATGTTGTATGTATTTTATGTTTTGTATGTTGTATGTATTTTGGTTTTGTATGTTGTATGTATTTTATGTTTTGGATGTTGTATGTATTTTGGTTTTTGTATGTTGTATGTATTTTGTTTTTGTATGTTGTATGTATTTTATTTTTTTGTATGCTGTATGTATTTTGGTTTTTGTATGTTGTATGTATTTTATGTTTTGTATGTAGTATGTATTTTGTATGTTTTATGTATTTTATGTTTTGTATGTAGTGTGTATTTTGTATTTTTGTTTTTGTATGTTGTATGTATTTTATGTTTTGTATGAAGTATGTATTTTGGTTTTTGTATGTTTTATGTATTTTATGTTTTGTATGTAGTGTGTATTTTGATTTTTGTATGTTTTATGTATTTTATGTTTTGTATGTAGTATGTATTTTGGTTTTTGCATGTAGTATGTATTTTGGTTTTTGTATGTTGTATGTATTTTATGTTTTGTATGCAGTATGTATTTTTTTTGTATGTTGTATGTATTTTATGTTTTGTATGTAGTATGTATTTTGGTTTTTGTATGTATTTTGGTTTTTGAATGTTTTATGTATTTTATGTTTTGTATGTAGTATGTATTTTGGTTTTTGTATGTAGTATGTATTTTATTTTTTGTATGTTGTATGTATTTTATGTTTTGTATGTAGTATGTATTTAGTTTTTTTGTATGTTGTATGTATTTTATGTTTTGTATGTAGTATGTATTTTGGTTTTTGTATGTAGTATGTATTTTGTTTTTTGTATGTTGTATGTATTTTGTTTTTGTATTTTATGTTTTGTATGTAGTATGTATTTTGGTTTTTGTATGTTGTATGTATTTTGTTTTTGTATGTTATATGTATTTTATGTTTTGTATGTAGTATGTATTTTGTTTTTTTTGTATGTATTGCTGTAGGCCTGGAGTTCAGCTTCAAGAGTGTTTTCTTGATCATTAGATATTTTATTTTTCCATGTACAGGAACCTGGTGTGACCAGAAGAGGGCGTCACCATCCTACTGGTTGTGACCCGTGCATTGGTGTCAGTGAGGCAGACTTGGCTGCTCGGGGACCCCCCTCCCTTCTCCCTGCAGACAGGCAAAGGGGGACGAAGAGTGTTTGTGTGGAAAACGCAACTTGAGTTTTGAAGCAGCACTTGAATTGCTGCAATGAAACCTGAAGTACCTGCAGTGAAGCCGAGGCATCCCAAGAGCCAGGAGCTCCCACCGCATCCAGCCATCTCCCCCGGTACCTGAGCGGAGCTGACCCCCCCCAACAACACGACCACACTGGGCATCACCGGCGCACAGCATCACATCTTCTGCAACCAGGTAATTCAGCACAATGTGTTCTTCTCCAGCTTCTGAGGAACTACAAGTCCCAGGATATCCTAAGTACAATCTTCCAGAACTGGGCACTTCTAGCTGACATGTAAAACACACCAGGGACTTGTGGCTGTCCGGCCGTTATGGAACTACAAGCCTGGGTATACAGAGGTGGAGGTGTCCTGTAGAGCAGAGTATGGAACTACAAGTCCTGGTATGAGGAGGTGGAGGTGTCTTATAGAGAAGGGTATGAAAGAGGTTGAGGTGTCTTATAGGGCAGGGTATGGAACTACATGTCCTGGTATGAGGAGGTGGAGATGTCTTGTAAAGAAGGGTATGGAACTACAGGTCCTGGTATGAGGAGGAGGTGTCTTATAGCACAGAGTATGGAACTACAAGTCCTGGTATGAGGAGGTGGAGGTGTCTTATAGAGAATGGTATGGAACTAAAAAGTCCTGGTATGAGGAGGTGTCTTATAGAGCAGGGTATGCAGCTATAAGTCCTGGTATGAGGAGGTGGTGGTGTTTTATAGAGCATGGTATGGAACTACAATTCCTGGTATGAGGAGGTGGAGGTGTTTTATAGAGCATGGTGTGGAACTACAAGTCCTGGTATGAGGAAATGAAGGTCTCTTAAAGAGCAGTGTATGGAACTACAAGTCCTGGTATAAGGAGGTGGAGGTGTCTTATAGAGAAGGGTATGGAACTACAAGTCCTGATATGAGGAGGTGGAGGTGTCTTATAGAGAAGGATATGGAACTACAGGTCCTGGTGTAAGTAGGTGGAGGTGTCTTATAGAGCAGGGTATGGAGCTACATGTCCTCGTATGAGGTGGAGGTGTCTTATAGAGAAGGGTATGGAACTACAAGTCCTGGTATGAGGAGGTGGAGGTGTCTTATAGAGAAGGGTATGGAGTTTCAAGTCCTGTATGAAGAGTTGGAGGTGTATTATAGAACAGCGTATGGAACTACAAGTCCTGGTATGAGGAGGTGGAGGTGTCTTATAGAGAAGGGTATGGAACTACATGTCCTGGTATGAGGAGGTGGAGGTGTCTTATAGAGCAGGGTATGGAACTACAAGTCCTGGTATGAGGAGGTGGAGGTGTCCTATAGAGAAGGGTATGGAGCTTCAAGTCCTGTAAGAAGAGGTGGAGGTGTATTATAGAGCAGGGTATGGAACTACAAGTCCTGGTATGAGGAGGTGGAGGTGTCTTATAGAGAAGGGTATGGAACTACATGTCCTGGTATGAGGAGGTGGAGGTGTCTTATAGAGCAGGGTATGGAACTACAAATCCTGGTATGAGGAGGTGGAGGTGTCCTATAGAGAAGGGTATGGAGCTTCAAGTCCTGTAAGAAGAGGTGGAGGTGTATTATAGAGCAGGGTATGGAACTACAAGTCCTGGTATGAGCAGGTGGAGGTGTCTTATAGAGAAGGGTATGGAACTACATGTCCTGGTATGAGGAGGTGGAGGTGTCTTATAGAGCAGGGTATGGAACTACAAGTCCTGGTATGAGGAGGTGGAGGTGTCTTATAGAGAAGGGTATGGAGCTTCAAGTCCTGTATGAAGAGGTTGAGGTGTATTATAGAGCAGGGTATGGAACTACAAGTCCTGGTATGAGCAGGTGGAGGTGTCTTATAGAGAAGGGTATGGAACTACATGTCCTGGTATGAGGAGGTGGAGGTGTCTTATAGAGCAGGGTATGGAACTACAAGTCCTGGTATGAGGAGGTGGAGGTGTCTTATAGAGAAGGGTATGGAGCTTCAAGTCCTGTATGAAGAGGTTGAGGTGTATTATTTAGCAGGATATGGAAGAATTGAAGGTGTCTTATAAAACAGGTTATGGAACCTCAAGTCCTGGTATGAAGAGGTGGAGATGTCTTATAGATCTTATTGGATCTACACGTTCTGCACGCAGTTGTGGAGGTGTCTTATTAGCAGGGTATGGAGGTGTCCTCCAGGGCAAGATATGGAACTACAAATCCTTGTATGAATAGGTGGAAATGTCTTAAAGCACAGGGTATGAAAGCAGTGGAGGTGTCTTACAGAGCAGGGTATGGGACTACAAGTCCTGGTGTAAGGAGGTGGAGATGTCTTATATCGCAGGGTATGGAGCTACATGTCCTCGTATAAGGTGGAGGTGTCTTACAGAGCAGGGTATGGAACTACAAGTCCTGGTATGAAGACATGGAAGTGTCTTATAGAGCAAAATATAGGAGAGGTGAAGGTGTCTTATAGAACAGGGTATGAAACCTCAAGTCCTGATATGAAGAGGTGGAGATGTCTAATAGAGCAGGGTACGTAAGAGATGGGGGTGTCTTATAGAGCAGGGTATGGAACTACATGTTCTATATGCAGAGCTGGAAGTGTCTTAAAAGCAGGGCGTGGAGGTGTCCTCCAAAGCAGGGTATGGAACTGGGTATGGGAAGGGTTATGGGACTAAAGTCCTGGTATGAAAAGATGGAGGTGTCTTATAGTGCAGGGTATGGAACTACAAACCATGGTAGTAGGAGGTGAAGTTGTCTTATAAGCCGGGTATGGAACTACATATCTTGTAATGAAGAGGTGGAGGTGTTTTATTGAGAAGGGCATGGAGCTCCAAGTCTTGGTATGAAGAGGTGGAAGTGTCCTTGAGAGCAAGGTATGGGACTACAAGTCCTGGTATGAAGAGATGGAGGTGTTTTACAGTGCAGGATATGGAACTACAAGCCCTGGTAGTAGGAGGTGAAGCTGTTTTATAATCCAGGTATGGAACTACAAGTCTTGTAATGAAGAGGTGGAGGTGTTTTATGGGAAGGGTTATGGGACTACAAATCCTGGTATGAAGAGTTGGAGGTGTTTTACAGTGCAGGGTATGGAACTACAAGCCCTGGTAGTAGGAGGTGAAGCTGTTTTATAATCCAGGTATGGAACTACAAGTCTTGTAATGAAGAGGTGGAGGTGTTTTATTGAGAAGGGTATGGAGCTCCAAGTCTGGGTATGAAAAGGTGGAAGTGTCCTTGAGAGCAAGGTATGGGGCTACAAGTCCTGGTATGAAGAGATGGAGGTGTCTTATAGTGCAGGGTTTGTCCTGGTATTAGGAGGTGTCTTATAGAGCAGGGTATGGAATTCTGGAAAGTCCTGATATGAAGAGGTGGAGGTGTCTTTTAGAACTAAGGTGTCCGTTTATGAACCAGCGGTAATAGATCGCTGCTCAGTTCTCCTGTGAATGCCTTTTATGAAGCAGTTCTCTGAACGAAGGGAGAATGATCTCCAAACGCTGGAGAACGGTCTACAAACACTGGAAAACGGCTGATTTTACTATAATTTTGCGAGATTACAGTAAAAGATCAGTTTACTAAGTAGAGGTAAATTATCGCTGCTTAGTTTGCGGTTCCTCCGATTCTCCAGCTCTGGGCTGGAGAATCTGGAGGGAGAACACAGATCTCCAGTGAAGGGCTGACATCGCTCCTCGCTGATCTCCTGAGTGTCATAAACTGTGAATGACCAGAGAATAGCTCAGATCCTCTGAATCGCAGCTATTCTCTGTGTCATAAACGGACACCTAAGTTCTAATAAAGTTCTGGTATAAAGACATTTTGCCATTTTGAGTCACCAAAAGGCTCTTTTTCCAGTATGGAGAACAAAAAATGAATACCTGATCTATAGTCGACAATCTATTCAATCGTCAGGACGCACACAGGAAACTGGGTTTTGACCAATAGTTGAAAGATGCGATCGGAAGTTATCAATTACGTCTCTGTTTTCAACATGCAATCTCATAGTCTGATTGATTGAAATACAATCAAATTATTGCCGATCAATGAAACACGATCGATAATTTTCCACCCTAGCTGACTGCTTTGATCGAATCCAATCTACATCAAGTCTAAATAAGTGGCAAGTAAAGTTATGGCTGTTCTATTGTTTTCCGATTCATTTGTTTTGATCGAATCTCCCAACGATCGGATAATAAAACTGAACCATCTATGGCCACAATTAGGATTGAGAATCTCGGTTTCCATGTCGGCTGTGCAGATGATTTTTGCTTTATTGAACAATCATCCTATGTCACCTTGAAGACCCCTGAGGTGTGTACTGCACCCTCCATGTTTCATTGTTCATGTGTCTGTCTACAATGTAGCATTTCTATAGAATACAATTTTGAGTCATTCCTCAGAAAATCCAAAGCGTTTCGGAACAATTTCAGCCTTTTTTTTTTTTTTAAATGGCTTTGATTTTATTATACGATCAACGTACGAGTCAATGAAAAGGAACAAATCCGCAAACAATCAGCCATAACATCCCTTCCAATCGATTTAGACGAGATTTATATCGGATTTGATCAAACTAAAGCTGGATGTACTGTATACAATCTTTTTTTTTTGTTGTTCAACCATGAGGTTGAACGAAAAGAAAACTGACAGATCCCAGCATTAGCAAGCGATGCTTATGCAGAGATCTCTCCCACTGTACTATTGTATTCTGACAGGGGGGATCCCCTCTGTTAGAATACACAGATCAGCGCTACAGCTATTGGCTGCAAGCCCTGATTAAATGCTGGGTTTCTACCTTGACCCTTCAACAGACACCCTTCTGTTGAACAGACAGCGGTACACATGTGCAGAAATTTGGTCTGTCACTGCTGAACCGGCCGATTCAGTCACTGTATATCCTGCTTAAGTTGATCAGCCAGGGTGGAAAGTTTTTAATGGTTTTGCATTGATCGGCAGTACGGATATACTTTGTCATCAATATGATTGCATTTTATTCAGTCAGATTGTGAGATTATGTGGTGGAAAAAGAAATGCAAAAAGAGAAGATTAAGGAGGGATATGATCTCCATGTATAATACATAAGGGGGGATATGATCACCATGTATAATACATAAGGGGGGATATGATCACCATGTATAATACATAAGGGGGGATATGATCAACATGTATAATACATAAGGGGGGATATGGTCTCCATGTATAATACATAAGGGGGAAATGATCTCCATGTATAATACATAAGGGGGGATATGATCACCATGTATAATACATAAGGGGGGATATGATCTCCATGTATAATACATAAGGGGGGATATGATCTCCATGTATAATACATAAGGGGGGATATGATCACCATGTATAATACATAAGGGGGGATATGATCTCCATGTATAATACATAAGGGGGATATGATCTCCATGTATAATACATAAGGGGGATATTATCTCCGTGTATAATACATAAGGGGGGATATGATCTCCGTGTATAATACATAAGGGGGGATATGATCTCCATGTATAATACATAAGGTGGGATATGATCTCCATGTATAATACAAAAGGGGGGATGTGATCTCCATTTATAATACATAAGGGGAGATGTGATCTCCATGTATAATACATAAGGGGGGATATGATCTCCATTTATAGTACATAAGGGGGGATATGATCTCCATGTATAATACATAAGGGGGGATATGATCTCCATGTATAATACATAAGGGGGGATATGATCTCCATTTATAGTACATAAGGGGGGATATGATCTCCATGTATAATACATAAGGGGGGATATGATCTCCATGTATAATACATAAGGGGGATATGATCTCCATGTATAATACATAACGGGGGATATGATCTCCATGTATAATACATAAGGGGGATATGATCACCATGTATAATACGTAAGGGGGGATATGATCACCATGTATAATACATAAGGGGGGATATGATCTCCATGTATAATACATACGGGGGGATATGATCTCCATGTATAATACATAAGGGAGGGATTTGATCACCATGTATAATACATAAGGGGGGATATGATCTCCATGTATAATACATAAGGGGGATATGATCTCCATGTATAATACATAATGGGGGATATGATCTCCATGTATAATACATAAGGGGGATATGATCACCATGTATAATACATAAGGGGGGATATGATCTCCATGTATAATACATAAGGGGGATATGATCTCCATGTATAAAACATAAGGGGGATATGATCTCCATGTATAATACATAAGGGGGGATATGATCTCCATGTATAATACATAAGGGGGGATATGATCACCGTGTATAATACATAAGGGGGATATGATCTCCGTGTATAATACATAAGGGGGGATATGATCTCCATGTATAATACATAAGGTGGGATATGTTCTCCATGTATAATACATAAGGGGGGATATGATCTCCATGTATAATACATAAGGGGGGATATGATCTCCATGTATAATAAATAAGGGGGATATGATCTCCATGTATAATACATAAGAGGGATATGATCTCCATGTATAAATACATAAGGGGGGATATGATCTCCATGTATAATACATAAGGGGGGATATGATCTCCATGTATAATAAATAAGGGGGATATGATCTCCATGTATAATACATAAGAGGGATATGATCTCCATGTATAAATACATAAGGGGGGATATGATCTCCATGTATAATACATAAGGGGGGATATGATCTCCATATATAATACATAAGGGGGGATGTGATCTCCATGTATAATACATAAAGGGGGATATGATCTCCATGTATAATACATAAGGGGGGATATGATCTCCATGTATAATACATAAGGGGGATGTGATCACCATGTATAATACATAAGGGGGGATATGATCTCCATGTATAATACATAAGGGGGGATATGATCTCCATGTATAATACATAAGGGGGCATGTGATCTCCATGTATAATACATAAAGGGGGATATGATCTCCGTGTATAATACATAAGGGGGATGTGATCTCCATGTATAATACATAAGGGGGGATATGATCTCCATGTATAATACATAAGGGGGGATATGATCTCCATGTATAATACATAAGGGGGGGATATGATCTCCATGTATAATACATAAGGGGGATATGATTTCCATGTATAATACATAAGGGGGGATATGATCTCCATTTATTGTACATAAGGGGGGATATGATCTCCATGTATAATACATAAGGGGGGATATGATCTCCATGTATAATACATAAGGGGGGATATGATCTCCATTTATAGTACATAAGGGGGGATATCATCTCCATGTATAATACATAAGGGGGGATATCATCTCCATGTATAATACATAAGGGGGGATATGATCTCCATGTATAATACATAAGGGGGGATATGATCTCCATGTATAATACATAAGGGGGGATATGATCTCATGTATAATACATAAGGGGGGATATGATCTCATGTATAATACATAAGGGGGGATATGATCACCATGTATAATGCAGAAGGGGGGATATGATCTCCATGTATAATACATAAGGGGGGGATATGATCTCCGTGTATAATACATAAGGGGGGATATGATCTCCATGTATAAATACATCAGTGGTTCATATAGTGAACTCGGTGTAGAGTTATTCTGAGGTCATCACAGAGGACAAGGGGGCACTCTTTATGTCTGGAGGAAAAGAAATTTAATCTCCAAACACGGAAAGGTTTCTTCACAGTAAGAGCTGTGAAAATGTGGAATAGACTCCCTCAAGAGTTGGTTCTGGCCAGCTCAGTGGATTGCTTTAAAAAAAGTCCTGGATTCTTTCTTGGATACACAGAATATAACTGGATATAACATTTATAAGTAAAGTTGATCCAGGGAATATCCAATTGCCTCTCGAGGGATCAGGAAGGAATTTTTTCCCCTGCAAGAGCAATTTGGATCATGCTTTTCTGGTTTTTTTTGTCTTCCTCTGGATCAACTGTGGGTGTAGGATTATAACTTTTGTCTTTTTTCAGCCAGACTAACTATGTAACTATGCCTGTTTTTCCTTGTTCTTGCTTCCTTGTTTTTGTATGTTCAAACTTTTGTTTGAAAATAAAGATTACATTAAAAATTGGCTGCCGACTATAGATCAATTATTCCTATGGAGAGATCAATCATAAAAAATGGATCATTTATCAAAATGTGTATGGCCATCATGCGGCTGGTCTGGTCCTATATCTTTGAGTTCACTCCATGTGATTGCATTAGACTGAATTGAAGGATAAATGAGAGTGTGATCCACTATGGGAAATAGAATTGCATTACATGTGTATGTTTGCTCTGTTTAGAAAATTCCTCCGAAATATAAATAATGTAAGTTTAAATACATCTATATGTATATGTCCACATCTTAGGCGTGTGTTTATGTTTTATAAGTAAAGCTAAGCAAATTTTGGATAGTTCCTGCTGAAATTTGAGCCGTAGGTGGCAATGTCAGCCAATTTTTCAATTGCAAAAAAAAAAGTAGTCGGGCTTAAGATTGTTGGCTGAACAGTGGCTCCATCCAATCAGCAGCAGTCAGTGTTCTGGATATTCTGACAGCCGCAGGTGCCGGCTGTCAGGATACAATAGCCAGCAGGGGAGATTCTTCCGTCTATACTATTTAACATAGATGGAGGAATTGATAGAGAGAAATCTTACAGTGTATGGCTTGCTTAACATGTTCTCATGTTTTATAGGCAAACTCTTTATACACTGATAAATAACCAATCCAATTTGTTTTTAAGTAAAATTTGGGTTATTTACTATAGGAGTGGAGAATGTTCACTTTGCAATGTGAATGTAAGTAAATAGCTGTGTTAATTACATAGGTCTGGGGTGGGCAACTGTGGCCCTCCAGCTGTTGGTGAACTACAAGTCGCATCATGCCTCTGCCTTTGGGAGTCATGCTTGTAACTTTCAGTTTTGCAATGCCTCATGGGACTTGTAGTTCTACAACAGCTGGACGGCCGCAGTTGCCCACCCCTGACATAGGTACATTGTTAATCTGGTTGAAAAGGACACAAGTCCATACAGTTCAATCAGGCTGTGAAGCTGTATTCACTTCAAACACCCAATCCTGAGCAAGGTAAAAGAAGATAAAAAAACCCCAGAGTATTTTTTAAATCAAATGAAAGTTTCCTGCTCTCTCCACAGCTAGAAAAACATGCTACCCACCCATCATATCCTCAATGAATACCAAGAGTTAGGGGTGTATTAATAAAAAAAAAGCATAGATGTTCGTCAGTTGCAACTGTACGTAAATATATTTGATGCAAATGGAGAAAAATTGAATGATCTCAGTCTATATTTTCTGCTAATTGTTTGTTATTCATTGATATAAAAAACAGAGTAATACAGGCCATACATGGTTCGAATTCTGAACGATTCTTCATCCAAAAACGTTGTTCTGTGGGTAATCCGATGGTACCATCAATGATTTCGAAAATCAGTCATAAAGTTCACCCTGTATAACAGGCGAAACTTCTGTCCCTTCCAGGTCACGGCTCATGCGCATATTCTTTTCTGAAAAATGATCGTACGGTTTGACCATCATTGAGTCAAAAATCGGTAGTTTTTCACAAATTTTCCAACATGCCCGATCACTGAAAAGGGGAGGAACCACGAAAATCGGCCGATGCCATTGACCCACTAACAGAGCGAAAATCGGCCAATTAGTCTTAGGTTCCGATTTTCGGATGAAAAATCGGTTGAATTTCGACCCATGTATGGCCGGCCTAAATGGGAAAAATACCAAATGATGGTTTCTAGATGGCCTTGAGGAGCATACTGATTTTCTTTGATACTCAGTACCATCTAGTGGCCATAATGTGGTACTTTTTTTTTTTTTTACATAAATACACTCCTCAGTGATACCTGTCCAATACAGGTGCATCTGAATAAATTAGAGTATCATAAAAAAGTTCATTTATTTCAGTAATTCAATTAAAAAAATTAAACACATAAATTATAAAGATTCATTACAGACAGAGTGATATATTTCAAGCATTTCCTTCAGTTAGTGAAAACCTAAGATTCAGTAACTCAGAAAATTAGAATATTACATAAGACCAATAAAAAATGTTTAATACAGAAATGTTGACTTACTGAAAAGTATGTGAATGTACAAGGGGGTCTCCAAACTGCGGTCCGGGGGCCGGATGTGGCCCTTTGCTTGCCTTTATCTGGCCCTTGGGGTAGCATAATCCTGCCACTGATACACACAACCGGACACTATTCCTCTCACCGACACCAGCAATGGGGCAATATTCTTCCCACTCATACCAACGATGGGATATTGTTTACTCCCATTGACGCCGGGGTATTTTCTACTCTCACTGGCCACAGTCCAGCTCAAAAGTCTGAAGGACAGTAAACTGGCCCTTTGTTGAGAAAGCTTGGAGACCCCTGATGTACAGTATAGCATGCACTCAATACTTGCTCGGGGCTCCTTTTGCATGAATTACTGCATCAATGTGGCGTGTCACAGAGGCAATCAGCCTGTGGCACTGCTGAGATGTTATGGAAGCCCAGGTTACTTTGATAGTGGCATTCAGCTCATCTGCATTGTTGGGTCTGGTGTCTCTCATCTTCCTCTTCACAATACCACACAGATTCTCTATGGGGTTTAGGTCAGGAGAGTGCTGGCCAATCAAGCACAGTGATACCAGGTATTGGTACTTTTGGCAGTGTGGGCAGGTGCCAAGTCCTGCTGGAAAATTAATTCAGCATCTCTATAAAGCTGGTCAGCAGAGGGAAGCATGAAGTACTCAAGAATTTCCTGGTAGACGACTGCACTGACTTTGGACTTAATAAAACACAGTGGGCCAACACCAGCAAATGACATGGCCCCCCAAATCATCACTGACTGTGGAAACTTCACACTGGACCTCATGCAACTTGGATTCTGTGCCTCTCCACTCTTCCTCAGGATTCTGAGACCTTGATTTCCAAATAAAATGCAAAATTTACTTTCATCCCAAAAGAGGACTTTTGGACCACTGAGCAGCAGTTCAGTCCTTTTTCTCCTTAGCCCAGGTAAGATGCTTCTGATGTTGTCTCTGGTTCAAGAGTAGCTTGACACAAGGAATGCGATAGTTGTAGCCCATGTCCCATATACGTCTGTGTGTGGTATCTCTTGAAGCAGTAACACCAACCGTAGTCCACTCCTTGTGAATCTCCCCCAAATTGTTGAATGACCTTTGCTTCACAATCCTCTCAAGGCTGCGGTTATCCCTGTTGCTTGTGCACCTTTTTCTACACTTTTTCTTTCCACTCAACTTTTCATTAATATGCTTGGATACAGCACTCTTGTGAACAGCCAGCTTCTTTAGCAATGACCATTTGTGACTTATCCTCCTTGTGGAGGGTGTCAATGACTGTCTTCTGGACAACTGTCAAGTCAATAGTCTTCCCCATGATTGTGTAACCTACTGAACCAGACTGAGACCATTTAAAAGCTCAGGAAACCTTTACAGGTGTTTTCAGTTAATTTGCTGAGTAGAGTTTGACACCGTGGGGTTTATTTACTAAAGCTGGAGAGTCCAAAATCAGACTCCCTTCTGCATAGAAACCAATCAGCTTCTAACCTCAGCTTGTTCAATGAAGCTTTGGCAATGAAACCTGGAAGCTGATTGGTTTCTATGCAGAAGGGAGTCTGATTTTGGACTCTCCAGCTTTAGTAAATAAACCCCCGTGAGTCTACATCTACAATACTGAATTTGTTCACAATATTCTAATTTTCTGAGATACTGAATTTTGGGGTTTTACTACCTGTAAGCCATAATCATCAAAATGAAAAGAAAGAAATGCTTGAAATATATAACTACGTATGTGTGTAATGATTGAAATAATACATGAGTTTCACTTTTTGAACTGAATTATTGAAATAAATTAACTTTTTTTTATGATATTCTAATTTATTGATTGAGATGCACCTGTAGATGCATTTGCTGTATTGCCCACAATATTTGTAATCTTTCCCTGATGAGAATGCTCTGTTTAATTATGTTACAACTGGAACTTTGCTGCTGAGGTGCCTTCACACCAAGTATTTCCAGTGGTCAGAGCATAAATATAGGAATGGTAAGACATTGAAAAGTTCTTACATCTAATGTTAAGACACCACTTAATAGTGGCCCGCCAGTCAGGGAGAGAGACCATGCATGTGTATCTACATGGGAACCTGTAGCTATCACTAACGCATTTTGGAGGGCACCTCTCCTAAATATGTTGATTAACAGTTGGTCATGATTAAGTTGTATTTTATCATTGGGTGTACCTGGCATGAAACTACCCTAGCAACAAAGCTCCAATTGGATTATTATTAAACAGAGGATTCCCATTGAGGAAGTATCATGGATAAAGGGACCATTGGGTGTGCTACCATTGGATAAAGGAACTGCTGGGTGTCTTACCATTGGATATAGGAAACATTGGATGTCTTACCATTGGATTTAGGAACTATTGGCTGTCTTACCATTGAATATAGGACCCATTGGGTGTCTTACTAAAGGATATAGAAACCATTGAGTGTCTTACCATTGGATATAGGAACCATTGGGTGTCTTACCTTTGGAAATACCATAGGACCCATTGGGTGTCTTACTAAAGGATATTGTAACCATTGAGTGCATTACCATTGGCTATAGGAACTGTGGGCTGTCTTTTCATGGATATAGAAAACATTAGGTGCTGAACCATAGAATATACGAACTATTGGGTGTCTTACCATTGAATTTACCATATATCATAATCATTGGGTGCCTTATAATTGGACAAATGGACCATTGAGTGTCTTACCATTGGCTATAGCAGGGATGGGCAACCTGCGGCTCTCCAGCTGTTGTGTAACTACATTTCCCATGGGACATTGCAAAACTGACAGTTACAGCTATGCCTTGTAGAGGCATGATGGAACTTGTAGTCCTGCAACAGCTGGAGAGCCGCAGGTTGCCCACCCCTGGGCTATAGGGACCATTGGCCTTCTTACCATTGGGTATAGAAACCCTTAGGTGTCTTACCATTGGGTATACGAACACTTGGGTGTCTTACTATTGGTTATAGGAACCATTTTGTGTATTTCTAAAGGGTTTAGGAACCATTGAGTGTCTTACCATTGGATATACCATACGACCCATTGGATGTGTTGCTGAAGGTTATAGTAACCATTGAGTGTCTTTCAACTGGACAAAGGAACAATTGAGTGTCTTACCATTGGCTATAGGATCCGTTGGCTGTCTTATCATTGGATGTAGGAACCGTTAGGTGTTGAACCATAGAATATAGGAACCATTGGGTCTCTTACCATTGGATATTCCATAGGACTGATTGGGTGTCTTGCTAAAGGATATAGTAACCATTGAGTGTCTTACAATTAGACAAAGGGACCATTGAGTGTCTTACCATTGGCTATAGGAACCATCAACTGTATTATCATTGGATATAGTAACTATTGAGTGTCTGACAATTAGACATAGGAACCAACGGATGTCTTACTATTGGATATAGGAGCCACTGGGTGTCTTACCATTGGTTATAGGAACCATTGGGTGTATTTCTAAAGGGTTTAGGAACCATTGAGTGTATTACCATTGGATATACCATAGGACCCATTGGATTTGTTGCTAAAGGATGTACTAACTATTGAGTGTCTGACAATTAGACATGGGAACCATTAGATGTCTTACCATTGGATATTGAAACCATTGGGTGTCTTACCATTTGTTATAGTAACCATTGGGTGTCTTACCATTAGTTATAGTAACCATTGGGTGTCTTACCATTGGACAAAGGGACCATTGAGTGTCTTACCATTGGATATTGAAACCATTGGGTGTCTTACCATTGGTTATAGTAACCATTGGGTGTCTTACCATTGGTTATAGTAACCATTGGGTGTCTTACCATTGGTTATAGTAACCATTGGGTGTCTTACAATTGGACAAAGGGACCATTGAGTTTCTTACCATTGGCTATAGGAACCGTTGGCTGTCTTATCATTGGATATGGGAACCATTAGGTGTTGAACCATAGAATATAGGAACCATTGGGTCTCTTACCATTGGGTAAAGGAACACTTTGGTATCTTACCATTGGTTATAGGTACCATTGGGTGTCCTAACAATGGCTGTAGGAACGGTTGACTGTCTTACCATTGGATATAGGAACCATTCCTCCATCTGTGCTAAATTGCCACTGCTTGCTTTTGTGATTGGGCAGCCTGGGCACCCGCAGCTGCCTTGATATCTGAACAGTGACTGCATCTGATAGTATATATAATTTTCGACCCGGCTCAGTCAATTTTACATTGACTTTCAGGCCGGATGGTGTTTGCATTGCCACCCACAGCTTGAATTACGGCCAATTCAGCAGGAATTGGCCGAAATTTGAGCCATCTACGTCCATCCTTCCTCATGCCTGACTGTTGGAAGCATGGAGACCCCCTGGACAGTAAGTGTCTTTCTCTTATTCTTTACTGAACACGTCACTGTTTTTCCGATGCTGCGCTGGGGTTCTGTTGGGCGTTCAGCACAGATTTAAATAGTTCTTAGTGTCGTTTTTCATTAATCTCATTCTAATATTAGTTCCGTTACTACAGCTGACAGTGCTGTGTGCTTCACATTGTGAGGAAGGGAGCGATTGTATCATCTTGGAGGTTGCACAAGATTCCATTCGTCAGGTGTCATGTTGGACATCGCGTTCCAGCGCCCAGATGATTTTTTCATCAGCCGGGAGACGGTCACTCCTCTCCGCTGCCCAATCACACATTAACGCTGCAATGAACAGTGAGGATTGCATATCATGGAACACCGAGAGGACAAAAAAAATATATAGAGAACAAAAATTATATATATATAGCAACAATCTCATAGATTATATGATAAAAGCAACACCCCATTTCTTCTATACCTCCCACACATGTTACAAATCTAGACATGATTTCCTGTTTTGATAGATTTCAGTTCAGTGATTGCAGTCCTGACAAATCCTGACAGTTCAGTGATCTCATTGTGTATGTTGATGTTTTTGGGATCCAATCAGACGGAATGTAATAAGGCCAGAGCAGGGGCATACTGACCATTTAGGCTCTCGGGCACTGCCCGAGGGCCTGGGGTCAGTAGGGGCCCCCATGAGATGCCCCTGTTACCTTTCATAGGCTTTCTTGGGTGTGGTTTGAGTGTGGGCAAAGACACAGGGGCCACGTGATTTCCTATTGCCAGGGGGCCCCATGAGTTGTCAGTCCACCCTGGGCCAGAGGTTGTTTCTTGTTTAATCCAACTGTAACACGTGGCATATTCACAATGATATTGCTGATCTTTGATGATGATGTGAAAGTGTTGCACGCATGTTCTCTAATAGAGTGCAAGCGAATCAATCATTAAATCAGCAAACATTTATTATATTGCAGATTACCAATTCTTAGATATGATATTCAGATTTTTTTAGGCTTTCTTTCTTCTATATTCACCTGGTGATCCAGCAAGCAAGTCTGTTGTTTTTCAAATGCTTAAGCTCTCCAGCAGAATGTATCATTTTACATGGATGAGACAAACAATTTATCAGTGGCAGGGGTGCTCACAGTGATCAGCCTTTTTTATTTATCTAAAACCTTTATCCTAAAAGGAAAAAAACTTTATTTTAGAAGAGAAATATCTTTTTTTTCTTTTTTCAATCATACTCACCTAGGTGGATGCAGCATTGATCAGATGCTGTATCTGTCCCTCGCTGGCTCTAAGCGACAGGGAGAACTGAGCGATCAGCAGTGTCTGTTTGCTCAATTCTCCCTGCCGCTCTGAGCAGAGAGCTGGGACTGTCAGTCACCGGTCTCTGCTCTGCCCCCCCCTCCCATGCTCACTGGAGCACTGGACTGTGGAGGGGGTGGGAGCGGCAGGTTCAGGCTCTCAGCAGCTTGCTGTGAGACTGAGCCAGGTGCCGCTCCAAACTCTGGGGTGGATCCCAACTTTAAAGTCGGGATCTTTCCCCAGCCTGGGCCGGCTGAGTTATGTCAGCCAACGGCAGTCTTTAACCCGCTGTCAGATGAAAATAGGTCACAGGAGTAGAGAACGAACTGTGCTCCTGTGATCCACAGAAGTACAGCCAACAGGGGCGGACTGACAATTCATGGGGCCCCTGGGCAATAGGGGATCATGGGGCCCCTGTGTCCTTGCCCAAACTCAAAAAAGCCTATGAAAAAGGTACCAGGGGCATCTCATGGGGCCCCCTACTGACCCCGGGCCCTTGGGAAGTGCCCAAGTTTCTAAATGGTCAGTCCGCCCCTGACAGCCAACTGAGCTTTGGCTGTTCTTCTCCTTTAACTGATTATAAAGTGTTAGCTGGAGTTTGGTTCCAATTTGTTACTGTATTTAAAACTGCTAGTACATCTAACACCCCCCTCCCCCCAGACTGACAATGGTGTCCAAAGGTGCCCCCTGCACTCCTTCATCCAGAGCAGGATTTTTAGTTTTGGGTTTAACACAGCTTAACGGCACTTTGCAGTGGCCCGTAAAGTAGGCTTTAGGCCGCATTCACACCTAGGCATTCTGGAAATGCGGGCGGAAACACTGCGTTTTTCGGACCTGCACTAAAAATGCGAAGAAAGCGTGCAACGTGCTTGCTGTGTCAATATTTCTTAATGGCACCTAAAACACAGTTGGCAGTCCCATGTTTTTGAGGAATGGGCGTCCCTATGCTGTCGCATGACAAACATGCCAAAAAACTCGCTAACAAAATGACGTGTCGCATCACACACATGTGAGTGGGGCCTTAATGCCTGGGAGGCTGCTTACAGACCGCAGTCCTGCGCCATTCAGATGTAGATCAGTAAAAAAAAAAATGCCTGTATGCCTACAAACGCAGCAATGTGCGAGAGGCCTAAAGGGAGAGTTTGGGGGTAAATTTGGATCATTTTTGGAGTGTTGGCAGCAGGGGCGGACTGACAACTCATGGGGCCCCCGGGCAATAGGGGATCATGGGGCCCCTGTGTCCTTGCCCAAACTCAAAAAAGCCTATGACAATGGTACCAGGGGCATCTCATGGAGCCCCTTACTGACCTGGGCCCTCGGGCAGTGCCCGAATTTCCAAATGGTCAGTCTGCCACTGGTTGGCAGGACCGTGACTACTTGCTATATCGATGCCAATTTGTTTAACCATTCCTTACCACCCTATAGCAGAACTACTGCTACAGGGCAGCGGGGCTGCGAAAAATCATATATATATATATATATATATATATGTGAGTTTGTATTTCCGGTTAGGGGGAGTGCGCACGCCGGCCTTCCCGCGCTGCCATTGGTGGCTTCAGCTGTCGATCGCTGGGTCCCAGCCGGAGATTCCCCTCCAACACCCGGCAACTGCCGAGGGACAGTGACAGAGGAGAGGTCTGTTTGTAAACAGTACGGATCTCTCCCCTGTTAGCTCCAGCATGCTGCTTTATATTGCTCTGCATAGCAGAGCAATACAAAGTACCATGCATACACAGTAAAGCACACACACAGCACACAGTAAAACAGCACACAATTTACCCTTTGATCGCCACAGATGTTACCCCTGCCTGCCCAGTGCCATTAGTACAGTGTCAGTGTTTTTATTAGCACTGATCACTGTATTGGTATCACTGGGGATGTCAGTGGCCCCCAGTGTCAGAATGGGGGCCACTTTAGTTAGTCAGTTAGTCAGCCCCCCCCCCCCCCCCCAGTGTCAGAATGCCCCCCGCATTCCCGCTATAAGTCGCTGATCGCCGCCATTACTAGTGTAAAAAGAAAATTCTAGTATATATACCGCCATTTGTAGGCGCTATAACTTTCATGTAAATCAATTAATTTACACGTATCGGGATTTTTTTTAGCAGACATGTAGAATACATTTTTGCCTAAATTTATGACAAAATTAGATTTTTAAACTTTTTTTACTGGACATGTTTAATAGCAAATCGTCAAAAATATTGTTTTGGGGTTTTTTCCAAAATTGTCAGTGTTTTTTTGTTTAAAGCACAAAAAATAAAAAATGCACAGGTGATCAGATACCACCAAAAGAAAGCTCCATTTGTGGGGAAGAAAGGACGTAAATTTAATTTGGGTGCAGCGTTGCATGACAGCGCAGTTGTCAGTTAAAATAACGCAGTGCCTTATCGCAAAAAAATGGCCTGGTCAGGAAGGGGGCGGTAAATCCTCTGGAGGGCAAGTGATTAAAGTGTTTTTGTACCAGAAAAAAAAAATTGTTACTTAAAAGGGCATCTTAGAATTAGGTTGTCAAGAATACAAGCAGTAAAGCAGGCCATACATGGGTAGAATTCCAAACGATTTTTCGATCGAAAATCAAACACATTGTTCATTCTGTAAATCAATGGTGCCACCAATGATTTCGAAAGTCGGTCGCTTTTCACGAATTTTCCAGCATGCCCGATAAACAAATTGGGGAGGAACCACGAAAATCGGCTGGTGCCATTGCCCCACTAACAGAGCGAAAATCATCCGATTATTTTTGGGTCCAATTTTCTAACAAAAAATAATTTGGAAATTGACCCATGTATGGCAGGCCTAAGTACAGTCAGGTCCATAAATATTGGGACATCGATACAATTCTAACATTTTTGGCTCAATACACCACCACAATGGATTTGAAATGAAATGAACAAGATGTGCTTTAACTGCAAACTGTCAGCTTTAATTTGAGGGTATTTACATCCAAATCAGGTGAACGGTGTAGGAATTACAACAGTTTGCATATGTGCCTCCCAGTTGTTAAGGAACCAAAAGTTATGGGACAGAATAATAATCATAAATCAAACTTTCACTTTTTAATACTTGGTTGCAAATCCTTTGCAGTCAATTACAGCCTGAAGTCTGGAACGCATAGACATCACCAGACGCTGGGTTTCATCCATGGTGATGCTCTGCCAGGCCTCTACTGCAACTGTCTTCAGTTCCTGCTTGTTCTTGGGGCATTTTCCCTTCAGTTTTGTCTTCAGCAAGTGAAATGCATGCTCAATCGGATTCAGGTCAGGTGATTGACTTGGCCATTGCAGAACATGCCACTTCTTTCCCTTAAAAAACTCTTTGGTTGCTTTTGCAGTATGCTTTGGGTCATTGTCCATCTGCACTGTGAAGCGGAGTCCAATGAGTTGTGAAGCATTTGGCTGAATATGAGCAGACAATATTCCCGAAACACTTCAGAATTCATCCTGCTGCTTTTGTCAGCAGTCACATCATCAATAAATACAAGAGAACCAGTTCCATTGGCAGCCATACATGCCCACGCCATGACACTACCACCACCATGCTTCACTGATGAGGTGGTATGCTTAGGATCATGAGCAGTTCCTTTCCTTCTCCATACTCTTCTCTTCCCATCACTCTGGTACAAGTTGATCTTGGTCTCATCTGTCCATAGGATGTTGTTCCAGAACTGGGAAGGCTTTTTTAGATGTCGTTTGGCAAACTCTAATCTGGCCTTCCTGTTTTTGAGGCTCACCAATGGTTTACATCTGGTGGTGAACCCTCTGTATTCACTCTGGTGAAGTCTTCTCTTGATTGTTGACTTTGACACACATACACCTACCTCCTGGAGAGTGTTCTTGATCTGGCCAACTGTTGTGAAGGGTGTTGTCTTCACCAGGGAAAGAATTCTTCGGTCATCCACCACAGTTGTATTCCGTGGTCTTCCGGGTCTTTTGGTGTTGCTGAGCTCACCGGTGCGTTCCTTCTTTTTAAGAATGTTCCAAACAGTTGTTTTGGCCACACCTAATGTTTTTGCTATCTCTCTGATGGGTTTGTTTTGTTTTTTCAGCCTAATGATGGCTTGCTTCACTGATAGTGACAGGTCTTTGGATCTCATCTTGAGAGTTGACAGCAACAGATTCCAAATGCAAATAGCACACTTGAAATGAACTCTGGACCTTTTATCTGCTCATTGTAATTGGGATAATGAGGGAATAACACACACCTGGCCATGGAACAGCTGAGAAGCCAATTGTCCCATTACTTTTGGTCCCTTAACAAGTGGAAGGCACATATGCAAACTGTTGTAATTCCTATACCGTTCACCTGCTTTGGATGTAAATACCCTCAAATTAAAGCTGACAGTCTGCAGTTAAAGCACATCTTGTTCGTTTCATTTCAAATCCATTGTGGTGGTGTATAGAGCCAAAAATGTTAGAATTGTGTCGATGTCCCAATATTTATGGACCTGACTGTAGCTAACATGGTGGTGCAATCAACATTGATGCTGTACAGAGTGCAGCAACCAGTATTATATCCGTTCACTGTAGTCATCTCATTGAGTTGGTTTTTATTGTCTTCTGCACTTTATTACTCATCTTTGCCGGACGAATGTCACAAGCATTCGTCCAGGCTGCACACATATTCCTCAATACTAAGACTTCCTAGGATTGTCAGCTCCATCTAGTGGATATTTTTCTAATTGCGGTATTTCAGAACATTTTACTGCATTGAGGCCACTAGATGGAGGTGACAATCGCAGGACGTCATAGTATTAGGGAAAATTCAGGTAACATTTGCGCAGCTTGGACCAAAGCTTGTGACATTCGTCCAACAATGCTTTTTAAATGGTCTCGTAAGCCTGACAGCGTTTTCAAAGTCGTCTAAGCGCAGCCAGTGAGACTTCTGTGGGTGGTCCTGGAATTGGAATCTGCCCATTTCCCTTCTACAACATGACTGTTTCCAGATGCGGAAATTGCTGTAATATTTATGCTAATGTAATGCTGATGGCAGCGAATATCGATGACATGGATACATTTAGGAGTGTCTGCGTCTAGCTGCTGTTATGGGATTCAGACACGACTCTTAAAGCTGACCTCCAGCCTTCCCCTCAGTCTTGCACAGTTGTACCGGCTCCTCTCCTGGACTGGAATGGCTTACTCTGATTTCACTGCACACTGTGAGCTTCTCACAATGTGCATTAGAAGCTGCAGCATGTCAGATAGAACCTCATTTCCTGGCTGGGGGACAGTCAGCATCATCTAGCTCTTTACTGACCTGCTCTTTTAATTCATCGGATTTCAGTTCTTCCCATGAAGGAGGCTCAGAATCACATGTGGGCAATACCTTGTATGTTCTGCTTGCAAATACAGCCTGCCTATGAATGCTCACTCCTCCAGATTCACATCCATCCAGAAAGGCATTTTGAAATTTGCATAACTCCCACTACTTGCAGAGCTCTTTAGAGTACTGAGGCAGGGTGCTGTGATGTTTTCAGGAAGCTATGTATAGCCCCTGCTTGCTCTCCCAGCAGCCTGCATGGCATAGAGAAGCACAGAGACCCAGTGATGACAACACTTGGCATAAAATAAGGTATGTAATGAAAACAGAAAGTAATTAGCATGCTGATTAGGGTGAATAGAGGATCCCGTGAAGGCAACATATAAAAAAAAAGATAAATATCAACTTCATTATTTATGTTAATGCAATGCTGAGGACAGTGAATATCATTGACATGGACACATTGGGGAGTGCCATCATCTAGAGGGTCTCATTGGATTTGGGCACAGTACTTAAAGCGGAGTTCCACCCAAAAGGGGAAGTTCTGCTTTAAGGACTGCTCCCCCACTCCCCATTAAGGATTGGTACCTTTGGGGGGCGCGGGTACCCGAATTTGACAGGTACCCGCTCCCACTTCCGGTCCGATCGCCTAGGCAATCGGAAGCGGAAGGTGCCCTCCCCCCCTCCCTCCCTGTAGTCTTTTGGGACACGTGACAGATCCCAGAAGACTACAGGACCATTCAGGAAGTACAGCACTTCTTGTGCATGCGCAGTGGGCACCCAGCTGTGAAGCCTCAAGCTATCACAGCTGGGTGCCCACACTGAAGATGCCGGCCTCCTGGAATACAGGACGGCCGGTGGAACGGGCTGTGGGGGACACACCGCGGGACCGAGGGACAGGTAAGTGGCTGTTTTTTAAAAGTCAGCAGCTACAGTTTTTGTAGCTGCTGACTTTTATTTTTTGACAGGTGAGTGGAACTCCGCTTTAATGCAAGTAATAGATCCAAGGAGCTTTCATTGCCTCCAGCACCCCTTCAATTAAAAAAAACCCCTCTAAAGCCAAAACATTTTAATTTTGGATAGAGCGCAAAAAGCCAAAACTCCCATCTGTAATCAAAAGTAGCCATTTTATTATGTATGTCTTTCTAATCTTTAAAGCAAATATTGTATTATTATGGTCTGTAGTAAACCATTCTGGCCACTAGATGGTGGTGGGGAGCACAGGAAATAGAAATGTCTAATAAGCAATACAATGTAACAATTCTAGAGATTGCTAGCTGCCATTGGTTACTTTAACCCTTTCAATACCGGGAACTTTCGCCCCCTTCCTGCCCAGGCCAGCTTTCAACGCTGTCGCACTTTAAATTACAATTGCACGGTCATGCAACTCTGTACTAAAACTAAAATGTTAACTTTTTTTCACACAAATAGAGCTTTTTTCGGTGGCATTTAATCACCACTGTTTTTTGGGGGTTTTTTTGCTGAATAAATGAAAAAAGTCTAAACATTTAAAAAAAAAAGCATTTTTCTTTGTTTCTTTTATAATATTTTGCAAATAATTGTTTTTCATACATTTAGACCAAAATGTATCCAGCTACACTTCTTTGGTGAAAATAACCCAAATCATTGTTTATTATTTAGTCTGTAGGAATCATAGAGTCCACAAACTATGGTATATATCTGAAAATCGATCAGTCCTGATGTACTGACGGCCGATCTCATTTCTTGAGGCCCAAAAATGTCAGGACAGTACAAATATCCCCCAAATGACCCCTTTTTGGAAAGTAGACAGTCCAATGTATTTAATAAGAGGCATAGTGAGATTTTTGACATTTTTTGTCACAATATTTTGCAAAATGAAGAAATTAAAAAAAAATCACAATTCTTTTTTACATACTGTCACCAGTGCAGTACAGTGTCATATATTTGGTGTTGTGGTAATGAGGGATACTGACTGGCGACAGTATGAAAAAAAAAATAATTTTTTTTTTCAATTTTTTTTATTTTATTTTGGGGTTTTTTATTATTATTTTTTTTTTTTTATGATTGTTTTTTTTAAACTCTGTGACCAGAGCAATATAATGTTACCATAGTAACATTTTGCTACTTTGGAAAAGTGATCAGGATTTTTTTTTTATACATTATGATTGCTTCTAGCAGTGAATTTCATTGCTATAAACAAGCATTTTACTGAATGAATTCAGTGGTTTTTTTGTTGTGATTAGCTGTGATTGGCAACAGCTAATCACATGGTACAGAGGGGGCAGTGATTGTCCCTGTCTGTTCCATGTGATCACTGTGACCAACCACAGCTAGCAACACAGTTGTATACAATGAATGACATGAATCGAAGCCATTCATTGTTTACAGTTGTCATGTGATCTGCTGTGATTGGTCACAATGTTCACATGGTACTGGCAGTGGGCCAGTACACTGATCAGTCCTCAGCTATAGGCCGGCCGGAAGTGGTTAAAGCTGGCCATAGACAGATCGAAATTCAGCTGGTTCAGCAGAAACTGACTGAATTTTGATCCATATACTGTATTGGCAGGCTGGTTGCACTGAAATCGATCTAACCTCCCGCTCTCAGTAGGGATTTCCGCTCAAGCACTTTTCTTTTCTTCAACCTGTGGTTGAAGGAAAGAAAATTGGTTAATGTATGGCCTGCTTAAGGCCCCTTTCACACAAGGCAGATTCTGTTCCAATGAGCAGTGAATCACCTTACAGATCTTTCCATTCAGATCAGCAGGAGATCACATCACAGATCTTTCTGTTTAGATCAGCAGTGGATCACTTTACAGATCTTACTGTTCCGATCAGCAGGGCATCACCTCACAGATCTTTCTGTTCAGATCAGCAGGGGATCACATCACAGATCTTTCTGTTCCGATCAGCAGTGGATCACCTTACAGATCTTTCCATTCAGATCAGCAGGGGAACACCTCACAGATCTTTCTGTTCCAATCAGCAGGGGATCACCCCACAGATCTTTCTGTTCCGATCAGCAGGGGATGACTTAACAGATCTTTCTGTTCTGATCAGCAGGGGATCACTTCACAGATCTTTCCGTTCAGATCAGCAGGGGGATCACCTCACAGATCTTTCTGTTCCGATCAGCAGGGATCACCTCACAGATCTTTCCGCTCAGATCAGCAGGAGATCACCTCACAGATCTTTCTATCCCGATCAGCAGGGGATCACCTCACAGATCTTTCCATTCTGATCAGCGGGGGATCACCTCACAGATCTTTCCGTTCCGATCAGCGGGGGATCACCTCACAGATCTTTCCGTTCCGATCAGCAGGGGATCACCTCACAGATCTTTCTGTCCCGATCAGCAGGGGATCACCTCACAGATCTTTCCGTTCCGATAAGCAGGGGATCACCTCACAGATCTTTCCGTTCAGATCAGCAGGGGATCACCTCACAGATCTCTCCGTTCCGATCAGCGGGGGATCACTTCACAGATCTTTCCGTTCCGATCAGCGGGGGATCACTTCACAGATCTTTCCGTTCCAATCAGCGGGGGATCACTTCACAGATCTTTCTGTTCAGATCAGCAGGGGATCACCTCACAGATCTTTCCATCCCGATCAGCAGGGGATCACCTCACAGATCTTTCCATCCCGATCAGCAGGGGATCACTTCACAGATCTTTCCGTTCTGATCAGCAGGGGATCACTTCACAGATCTTTCCGTTCAGATCAGCGGGGGATCACCTTACAGATCTTTCCGTTCAGATCAGCAGGGGATCACCTCACAGATCTTTCCGTTCAGATCAGCAGGGGGATCACCTCACAGATCTTTCCGTTCCGATCAGCAGGGGATCACCTTACAGATCTTTCCGTTCCGATCAGCAGGGGATCACCCCACAGATCTTTCCGTTCCGATCAGCAGGGGATCACCTTACAGATCTTTCCGTTCAGATCAGCAGGGGATCACCTCACAGATCTTTCCGTTCAGATCAGCAGGGGGATCACCTCACAGATCTTTCCATCCCCGATCAGTGGGGGGTCACTTCACAGCTCTTTCTGTTCAGATCAGCAGGGGATCACCTCACAGATCTTTCTGTTCCGATCAGCAGGGGATCACCTCACAGATCTTTCTGTTCCGATCAGTAGGGGGATCATCTCACAGATCTTTCTGTTCTGATTAGCAGGGGATCACCTCACAGATCTTTCTGTTAAGATCAGCAGGGGATCACCTCACAGATCTTTCTGTTCCGATCAGTAGGGGGATCACCTCACAGATCTTTCTGTTCTGATTAGCAGGGGATCACCTCACAGATCTTTCTGTTCTGATTAGCAGGGGATCACCTCACAGATCTTTCCGTTCAGATCAGCAGGGGATCACCTCACAGATCTTTCCGTTCAGATCAGCAGGGGGATCACCTCACAGATCTTTCCATCCCCGATCAGTGGGGGATCACTTCACAGCTCTTTCTGTTCAGATCAGCAGGGGATCACCTCACAGATCTTTCTGTTCCGATCAGTAGGGGGATCACCTCACAGATCTTTCTGTTAAGATCAGCAGGGGATCACCTCACAGATCTTTCTGTTCCGATCAGTAGGGGGATCACCTCACAGATCTTTCTGTTCTGATTAGCAGGGGATCACCTCACAGATCTTTCTGTTCTGATTAGCAGGGGATCACCTCACAGATCTTTCTGTTCTGATTAGCAGGGGATCACCTCACAGATCTTTCTGTTCTGATTAGCAGGGGATCACCTCACAGATCTTTCCGTCCCCGATCAGCGGGGGATCACCTCACAGATCTTTCTGTTCCGACCAGCAGGGGATCACGTCACAGATCTTTCCGTTCCAATCAGCAGGGGATCACTTCACAGATCCTCTGCTGCTCTGAGCAGGGCGGGCAGATGACACAAGAGCCCATGGGTGGCCGGGAGTAAACGGTCTCCGCTGTCTGATTACACCTGATTACCTTCCGATCTGCCTAAACAGAAGAGGGCGAAGAAACCTAAACAACACTTTGAATTGTATCCAATTAGGCAGGTCCTTGCACTACATAGTTGAAGGTAAATCTAAAGGAAATTGGGCAGAAATTGGACAGAAAATTGTATAGTGTATGGCCAACCTTAGTCTGCACTTAGGCTATGCTCACACTAGCTTTGTCAGCAGGCGTCAGACAGGCATTTGGGAAGCGTTTTTAACGCTTCTCAAATGCCTATGAAAATTCTGCACATGGCAGAACACAGTGCTGTTCACACTGAGGCGTTAGCATCGCATTGGCAAAACTGCCACCTCATGTCGAGTCAGGAGGAGTTGAAGCCTCCCATTCAAGTCAATGGTGCCGCTTTTCAAACGCCTGGCAGGCGTCTGTGGGGCAGTTGCGACAGCGTTATAAGGCCTTTGCGGAGAGCTAATACCATTTAACTTCATTATAGGCGTTTGTGGTGCGGTTTTAATGTTTGGCAAACGCCTATCAAATGCCTCAAAACTGCACATAGGGCATTTGAGGAGCGTTTCGGGAGCATTTGAGGAGCTTTAAAAAAATGCCTGTCTAACGCCTGTCAAACACGTTAGACGCTGTCAAGGGGCATTTGGCAAGAGTTAGTAATAAAGTCAAGTGTGAACCAGGGGCGGACTGACCATTTGGAAACTCAGGCAATGCCCGAGGGCCCGGGGTCAGTAGGGGGCCCCATGAGATGCCCCTGGTACCTTTTTCATAGGCTTTTTTGAGTTTGGGCAAGGACACAGGGGCCCCATGATTCCTTATTGCCCGGGGGCCCCATGAGTTGTCAGTCTGGCCCTGGTGTGAACGAGCCCTTATGGACTTTGGTTTTTGCCCAATTCACACAGAATGATTGTACATACATGGATTTGCTGGGTGAATAACTATGTGAATATTTTAATAACTAGTCCCCTATGCATGTAATGCCAAATTTAGAAAGCCAACTCATTTGTACATTAGACTATTTGCTGCGGAAGGACTTCCCACATTCCACTAATTACTCTTTGCAGCAACTAAAGAGTTCAGAACACTCAGTGCTGCGCTCTCAAGTGGTGTATTTCCTGCGCGTTTAGATATTCTGGATAGGATCATCGCGATGACATACGTATGATGCGTGTTATTTTTCATTATTAGGAGTGAATACTTGCGTAAGTAACAAACACTTGCTGTTGGGAACAATCAATTACAGGTACTTTGACATTTTGCTATTGAGACACAATCTACTATCCACGAGTCTAACATATGAGAGCATTACTATCCAGGAGGTTATCATAGATGATTCTTATACACTATATTGCCAGAAGTATTGGCCCCGCCCGCCAACTCATTGGATTCAGGTGTTCCAATCCCCTCCATGGACACAGGTGTATAATATCAAGCACCTAGGCATGCAGACTGCTTCTACAAGCATTGGTGAAAGAATGGGTCGCTCTCAGGAGCTCAGTGACTCCAAGCGTGGTCCCGTGATAGGTGGCCACCTGTGCACTAAGTCCATCCGTGACATTTCCTGGCTACTAAATATTCCACGCTCAACTGTTAGTGGGATTATAACAAAGTGGAAGCAACTGGGAACAACAGCAACTCAGCCACCAAGTGGTAGGCCACGTCACATGACAGAGGGGGGCAGCGCATGCTGAAGCGCACAGTGTGCAGAAGTCGCCAACTGTCTGCAGAGTCAATAGCTAAAGACCTCCAAACTTGGTGTGGCCTTCAGATTAGCACAACAATGTGTAGAGAGCTTCATGGAATGGGTTTCCATGGCCGAGCACCTGCATCCAAGCCTTACATCACCAAGTGCAATGCAACGCGTCGGATGCTGTGGTGTAAAGTGCGCCGCCACTGGACTCTAGAGCAGTGGAGACATGTTCCCTGGAGTGATCAATCACGATTGTCTGGCAATCCGATAGACATGTCTGGGTTCAGCATTTGCCAGGAGAACAGTAGTTGCCTGACTGCATTGTGCCAAGTGTAAAGTTTGGTGGAGGGGAGATTATGGTGTGTGGTTGTTTTTCAGGGGTTGGGGTTGGCCCCCTAGTTCCAGTGAAGGGAACTCTTAAGGCGTCAGCATACCAAGACATTTTGGACAATTTCATGCTGCCAACTTTGTGGGAAGAGTTTGGGGATGGCCCCTTCCTGTTCCAACATGACTGCGCACCAGTACACAAAGCAAGGTCCATAAAGACATGGAGGAGCCAGTTTGGGGTGGAGGAACTTGACTGGCCTGCACAGAGTCCTGACCTCAACTCGATAGAACATCTTTGGGATGAATTAGAGCGGAGACTGCGAGCCAGGCCTCCTCCCCCGACATCAGTGCCTGACCTGACAAATGCGCTTCTGGAAGAATGGTCAAACCTTCCCATAGACACCCTCCTAAACCTTGTGGATGGCCTTCCCAGAAGAGTTGAAGCTGTTATAGCTGCAAAGGGCGGGGCCAACTCAATATTGAACCCTAGGGACTAAGACTGGGGAGCCAATAAAGGTCATGTGTGTGGAAAGGCAGGCGGCCCAATACTTAGGGCATTATAGTGTGTGTATATATATATATATATAGTACATTCACATCAGTCCCTGCCCTCAAGAAGTGTATCTATTATCTAAGCAATCTAAGGACCTTAGATTGCTTAGATAATAGATACGCTTCTTGAGGGCAGGGACTGATGTGAATGTACTATATATATATATATATATATATATATATATATATATATATATATGTAAAAGGAGGACTGGTAGTGGAGTCTTTACAGTAAGGGCACTCAAGCAATGACACTTTACTTTGAGAGCAGCCGGATGCACATGGAAATTTTTTCCTGTATGAGCAGTAGAACCTGTAAGTTCTATAAGAGCTGCCTAACTGTGGAGTCTTTACTGTAAGAGCAGTCAGATCAGGAAACCTGAGAAACTCCTAGTTCTTATTCTTCACATCCACCATCACAGGAGTGAGCTTTCCCTGGTTCAAACCTCTTCACATGCTCTCTCCTTCCCTTGAAGCAGTAGCTCTGAGCTCAGTGTTTGAGAGCTCGCTTCTCTGATGGTGGATGTGAACAATAACAGCTGGGAGTGTCTTAGCAACGTCCTAGCAACAAGTCAGGATGGAATGATGCCATCTCTGAGAGTTTTTCAGTCAGGGTTCAGGAGGAACATAAATGACCTACACCTATAGCAAAGGCATTATTGAAATTTGGTCAAAGCTGCACAGTTTGTTTTTATAGGCAGTTTTTTTGGTACAGGTGAACTTACCCTTTAAGTACGCCCATGTGAATGAGGCCTTGAGTTCTGTTTGATCTGCAGTTTCCATGGTGCAGCACACGTGACCACTTATGACACCAGCAATTTGATGGCCTGTCGGTTCGGTTTGCGAGCTTACATAAGCACACTAGGAGCTGTAACTGTTATCATTCATGGCTTGCCTTGAATGTAACTGATTTGGGAAACCGGTAGATCGGTGGGTTTCATTCGGTCAGCCTGAAGTCATTTAGCAGAGATTTGAGTGGGTTCGATATCTGCAGTGCAGGTGCAGGATCTACACGGCTCCAACCTATGGAGGTGATATCTGGGTGGTTAATGTTTGTCTTGCTGTCACTTTGTTCCTGGCCTGATTGGTAATCAGGATGGCTCCATTGTTTGCATATGTTTGTATGTTGTTTGCATATGGCATATGTGCGGCAGCAATGAGGGTGGGCTTTAACCCCCACATGCTGCATGTATGTGTCAATGGGTGGCCCGGGTTTCCACGCTGACAGCGCACTCGCTGCACGCTCCCAGCACAGTGACTGAGCTGTCATAGACAGCTACTGGTCTCTAGCAATGGGCGGGAGCCAAAGGGGAAGGTGGGCTTTTCACACAAATCTGCCAAACATATGTGTCCAAGGCGGCAGGAGGTTGTGTGCTGGGAGTGCGCCCACTGCTCGTCCTTGGCACACTGACCGAGCTGTTGCCAACATCTCCTGGATGAGCTCAAGCATGTTCAGACACAAGTGGGAATCCCGCATGGAAGCTGTCAAAGCCAACAGCAAATCATAGGTAGCAGAAGTGCTACCTGCCTGACAGCCGATTGTATGCAACGGATATGCCTCTATGCCGCTTCCTCTGATTGACTGTCAACTTTGGCATCTTCCCATGGGATAGCTCAGGCAGGTTCCAACTTCTGTTGGTCTAGGCTTCCAATCGGGGACCATTGGGACAGGCTTCTGATCATGTGACAGCTGTGACGAGATTGGGCAAGCCTTCCTAGGTGTAAAGACACTGGAGCTGAGTGGGAAGGGGGTCCATGTATTGTTGAAATATTGTAGCCTTTTATTCAGTCCAGTGGTGGCCATACATGCTTTAATAAACAATCTCCCTCGATAGGAACAATCAATCTGTAGAAGACAACTCAATCAATCGACATGCCACAGAGGATAGTTGATTAAGTTGAAAGATATGATCGTAAGATATCAATCGCATCTCTGTTTCCACCGTGTAATCTCATAATCTGATTGATCGTAATTGGATTTGATTCATGACCAAAGCATCTCAGTGCTGTCAATCGAGCCAAAACAATTGAGACTTTTCAGCCCTGGCTGATTGACTCAGTATAATTGGATCCAATCTACAGGCGTACCTCGGTTTATGAAAGCCTCGGTTAACATAATTTTCGATTTACGTATGAAAATCCACTGAAAATAATGGCTCGGTTTACGAATTTTTTTCGCAATACGAATGGATTCATTGGTTTTCAATGCATTTACAAATTTTTTTTAATCATGTCCCTGTACAGTATTTATGCCTTTAAAGTGCACTTTATAAAGCGTTTTGAACAGATAAAACTATTTTTCACTTTTTAATGACCTCCGGAATGGATTAATTGGTTTTTAATGCATTTACGAATTAATTTGTAATCATGTCCCTGTACAGTATTTATGCCTTTAAAGTGCACTTTATAAAGAGTTTTGAACAGATAAAAGACTTTTTTTTTACTTTTTTCTGACCTCCAGAACGGATTCATTGGTTTTCAGTGCATTTACGAATTCATTTTTAATGTCCCTGTATAGTATTTATGCCTTTAAAGTGCACTTTATAAAGAGTTTTGAATAGATAAAATACTCTTTTTTTACTTTTTTCTGACCTCTGGAACGGATTAATTGGTTTTCAATGCATTCCTATGCGAAACTGTGTTTCGGTTTACAAATTTTTTCGCAATACAAAAAGTCCCGCAGAACACATTAAATTCGTAAACCGAGGTACTCCTGTACATCGAGATTAAATGGATCATAAAGGGAAGTCATAGCTCTTTAATTGTTTGCTGATTTGATTACTTTTATTGAATTGCACATTAACCAGATAGTAAAATTGAAGCGTGTATGGCCACCATTAAATGTCCGCTAGTAGGATAAGAAATGAGCATCTAATAAACATAAATGAAAGGCTTTCTAGTGATTATGGATGATGTGAACTGGAGAGCTAACACTCTACTGTACCCCACAGGACTGAACCACAGCTTATCGTGCCTTCTGCCTGCTGGTACCGTGTACTGACCCATGTGAGGTCCAGGCTAGCCATGTCCTCTGGGATACCCTGCCTGTCCTGCTGTCTGCTGACCCTACTTCTCCTGTTGCCCCGAGCCGGGGCTGGCTGTCCTTACAACTGTAAATGTGAACAAGAGACGAGCTACAGCGTCACCTGCAGGAATCGCTCCAACGTGCCTGAACTGCCGGAAAACACAGAGATATTGTGAGTACTTGTCCTTTATTACCAAGTGTGTGTGCTGTATTGCAAACACAAAAAAAAAAATAAAAAAAAAATGACAGGCACTCAGATCACACGCATGTATTATAATATAATATAAATATTCATATAGAATGCAGGCATGCTATACAGTCATCTTCCAATTTAGGAGGACCAGGGCTGAGCTGTAGGTGGAACAAGCAGTCACTTTGAAGGTATCAACAGGAAGTGGTGCAAAAATTACAAGACCTGCAGTCTACGAGGTGGTAACAAATAGATTCAAGAGTACATCTCCGGGGCAGATTTGCCCAGTTTCACGCAGAATTTCACGTTTGCTATTTGTTCTAACTTGCCGTCCATGATGAAATAGCAGACGTGGCAACGCACTTGGTCAGCACCAACTGCACAGCTCCCGATATACACAGGAAGATGTCTTTTGCACAATGACTTATGAAGGTCGGTGCTCCCTGTGACTGTGTGTGCAGCCTTGTGCTGCCATCTGCTGGCGTGTTACAAAACTAGTCTCGAAATGTTTTGATACCACCTCATATGCTGCTGAGATAGTTAACACCTCATTGGGGTGGGGGGAGTACTTTGGTCTTTTTGCTTTGAGTGCTAAAGAAACTTGTCCCACCACTGTTTAGGACCCCAAATCCCTATACATTCAGATAAATACAATAAAGTGACAGTTAGGGCTTGTTCACACATGAGGTTGGTAGCAGTAAAACCCCAGCAATATTCACTGTCACAGCTCTACAATAACATTTTCAGAAACACCTCCTTATATTTGTCAACCCACAGCAGTTCTACATCATGAATACCCTCCCATCCCTCCCATCCTCACATCTCCCCCTCCCATCGGATTAGGTTCATCCGTGGGACGCAGCATCTTTCTTTGTCCCAGCCATGTCACATCGTCCCACTGCCTCTTCTTTTTGCCCCCGGCAGAGATGTCGGATGTGACTTAATTTTTTGTTTTCTCATCGGTTATTAGCGCACTCCATGTATGGAGAAAACACACATAGAAAGTATCCAAAGAATGTCCTGAGGATTGACAGCTCGCTGTATGAAACGCCCTTCTTGTCCCCATTAGGTGGCAGCAGTGAGTCCGCGTCGTCTATAAGTTCATTCATCATTAAACGGAACCAGGTGGAAATATGGGGCCTGTTCCTGAAAAAGGTCAAAATTAACAGTTCGCTCTTTTTTCACAGGGAAATAAAGATTTAGACTTTTTTCCCACCGGAATCACTTCTGAGCAAATTTCTCTGCTCAATTCCTACCAGTTGATCCAGAAACATAGTTATTTTACAAATCCATAAAGACAAAAAGGAAAGGAAATCTTGGCCTATGATTTATTCTACCTTGAATTATTATTATTATTATACAGTATTTCTATAACACCAATAGTTCGCTCAGCGCTGTACATTATAATGGGAGACAATACATGAGACAGTACAATAACAATACAATACGATACACGAGGGGTTCGAGGACCCTGCTCCTTGGAACTTACAATCTAGGAGATCTATCTTTTGGTCTCCTGTCCCCTTACAGCACATTCAACTTCCACATGAAACCTCTGCAAATGGAACAAAGCTAATATTTTGTGGTGTATTGCAACCATGTGACTCTAAATCAGGGGCAGACTGACCATTGGGGCACTCGGGCACTGTCCGAGGGCCCGGGGTCAGTTTGGGGCCCCATGAGATGCCCCTGATACCTTTCATAGGCTTTTTGTGGTGTGGATTGAGTGTTGGCGAGGACACAGGGGCCTCCTATTTCCTATTGCTCGGGAGCCCCATGAGTTGTCAGTCCGCTCCTGCTCTAAATAAGAGAGAACTATTCCACCGATCCTCATGATAATGAGAAGAGAAAGAGAAGTGTAGCGCTACCCCCACAGAAGCCGCCGGCAGATTTGGGTCCTCTGCTCTTGTCCAGCCCTATGTGTAAACCACCTTGTTGACACCACCAGAATACCTTTCTGTATACCTCAGTAAGCACACAAGAATTAGACCCTGAAATCTATAAAAGAATAACAGATTGTATTGTAGACTAAGATCATAAGAAGCATTACAGAGACTATTGGCATGGTAAAGTCAGCCAACATGAACTCAATAAGGAAGGCACAGTTAGCTTCAACAAGTTCCATAAAGGTGCTTCAGATTTCAGCATATACTGTGATCCAAAGGGCATAAACAGTAGCGAGATTAATTGAATCACCCCAAGTGACCAACAAAGTAACAACATGAATCAACTATGCCACTTCAGAGCTCTAAAACAAAGGGGCTTGGTTTAGGCCTGGGAGATACTGATTTTGAAATAAACACAAAACGGCCTTTAGGATAAAGTGATCTGAGCGGAGGTGGACTGATCATTTGGAAACTCGGGCACTGCCCGAGGGCCCGGGGTCAGTAGGGGGCCCCATGAGATGTCCCTGGTACCTTTTTCATAGGCTTTTTTGAGTTTGGGCAAAGACACAGGGGCCCCATGATCCCCTATTGTCCGGAGGCCCCATGAGTTGTCAGTTCGCCCCTGGATCTGAGAATAGTCTTTGAGATGAATCTTCTGCTGACTACATTGGGGCCCTATAGAGATGTTGGCGCGCATGGAAATGTTTATAGTATGTTTATAGACTGGGTGTTAAGATGTTGCACCTGGGGAATTGAGTTAGCAAGAAAGAGGGATCTTTAGATGCAGATATATACTTTAGACAGAAGCAGACCCAGGTGCAGCTAGGGTTGCCACCTGATCCCTTTAAACCTGAACACATATTAATTACACAGGTTATGTGGCTGATTAAAGCGGAGTTCCACCTGAAAAAAAATAAACTAAAAGTCAGCGGCTACAAAAATACAAAAACTGTAGCTGCTGACTTTTAAAATACAGACACTTAGCTGTCCCTCGGTCCAGCGGTGTCCTCATCTCTGCTGGTTTCACTGTCCGTCTTCTCTCCCTGGCACCGGCATTTTCAGTGTGGACACCCGGCTGTGACAGCTTCACAGCCAGGTGTCCACTGCGCATGCGCGAGAAGCGCGGTGCTTTGTGAATGGCCCAGTAGTCTTCTGGGACCTGTCACGTGTCCCAGAAGACTACGGGGGGGGGGGGGGAGAACAACTCCTGCTTCCGATCGCCTAGGCGATCGCAGTGGAAGTGAGAGCGGGTACCTGTCTAATTCGGGTACCCGCTCCACAAAGGTGCCAATCCTTAATGGGGAGCGGGGGACAAAGGCTTAAAGTGGAACTTCCCGTTTTGGGTGGAGCTCTGTTTTAAGGTAGTAATTGAACTCCTTTGGTGCCTTATCTGCATTAGATTAGCCTCAGGACCTGTGTAATTAATATGTGTTTGGGTTTAAAGGGATGAGGTGGCAACCCAAGTTACAGCAGATAGATGTCAGGGCATGCACAATTGCAGCTGTAAGATGTTGGGGATTACACAGCTGCAGGGGTCTGGACAGCAGAACTGACAACTTGGCTACGTTGAGCCGACGTGGTCACAACTTCCCACATTCTGCATGGCTGAGATGAGCTCCATTTTCAGAGAATTAAAGTGTCAGCTCACCTTTCAGGAAGATTTTCAGAAAATCCCCCCTTATCCAGTTCTACATCCATTGAATAGTACATTCCATCTCCTGTTGGAAATTGTGAAGCTCCTCTCATTACAAATGCAGCTGTTGGGGTTCCTTTGCAGAAAAAGTGATGGCCCCTCATTTCTCCCTGACCTGCCATTTGAAGGACAGGCTAAATTTCACAATAATGTGCCCTCTAGCGGCTGCCCTAGTCCATTCAAACTGCACGCATGCACAGAGTACGTCCTCTCACTGCTCCAACTTAACATAATAGCAGCTGCTCTGGGCCCAGCAAACTCCAGGTGTGTATAAAGCTAGAAAAGGAGACTGCACACATATGGAGTTTGCTCAGCATGGAGTAGCCACTTCTAAGATTGCAATTATCATGGGATTTCCCTTGCAGTACCTCTTTTCTGCCAAAAGATGTCCTCAGTCTGATTGCCAGCAGAGTTCAACCCACGTACTCTCAGCCCAGGTCATCCCGGACATGCCTCCAGCTTGTGACTGGACAGTGAAAGGAGAAGCAGCACAGTGATGAGCCCATCTCTGTGTCCCTCTGTTTTACCCACCATGCATTCAGTGATGTAGTAATGATTGCAGAGCTGCTGTGTGCAGGGGCTGACTGACCATTTGGAAACTCAGGCACTGCCCGAGGGCCCGGGGTCAGTAGGGGGCCCCATGAGATGCCCCTGGTACCTTTTTCATAGGCTTTTTTAAGTTTGGGCAAGGACACAGGGGCCCCATGATCCCCTATTGCCCGGGTGCCCCATGAGTTGTCAGTCCACCCCTGGCTGTGTGTACCAGTATACCTAAAGAGACTGCAAAATAAATATTGTGACACTCACCCCTGCTCTCTACCTTCTCTCTCATCAGCTAGATTTCTATATTTAACTGGTGAACAAGGGATTAGGGGGTAGCCCGATTTGACATGATCACTGGTGCAACCAATTTCCCAAAAAGTCCCTGTATGAGAAGCATGGAATTCAGATCTTCTGACATCTTCTGCCTGGTAGTTTTGAAACTTATGCAGGCCATAGATGGGTCGAAAACCGTCCATTTAAAAAAAAAAAAAAATGAAATATCGGTCGTTCAATAGGCCGACGTTACCACCAATGGTAAAACAAATCGGCCGATTTTTGTCCCGTCTATGGCCGGCATTTAATTACTTCTGTCCCTTGCAGAGAGCTCCGCTATTATATTTGACATGAAAAAGTCTTGCGGTTGCAACAATGTATCCATTTGTATCCTTTTTGGATACAGATGGTTTTATTCGGATACAAATAGATACAATGTTGCAACCACAATACTTTTCATATGAAATAGAATAGCGGACTGGAATTCTTCTTCTTTTTCTTCTTTTTCTTATTCTTCTTTTTTCTTCTTCTTTTTCTTCTTCTTCTTTTTCTTATTCTTGCAGGTCACGGCTCATGCGCAGATTTTTTATTGGTAAAACGATTGGCCGATTTGCTCATCATTTCCGGGAAAATCGGCCGATCGGCAAAATCGGCCGATTTTTTTCCAACTTTACCAATAAAAAAAAAGTGCCAGAACCCCGAAAAACGGCCGACCAACTAACCCACTAACGGTGCGAAAATCGTCCGATTCTTTTTTCGGCTGAAAAAGCGGCCGATTTTCGACCCATCTATGACCTGCATTATTCAGGATCACTGCGAGTGTCATCACTTCTCCAGGAGTCAGAGAAATGCAGCTTCCACCTGAGGCTTCTCACACTGGCATCTTGCTTTGTGATGGTTGCAGCTTACAAAAATAAGCAGTTTCACATTACGTCCATACATACATAGTAATGGATCTTTATTTAACATTCTCCTGGAGTTGTGTAGCTGTGGATAAAGGCCCTTTTATTGATAAATTGTTATATCCGAGAAAAAGGAAATGGCTTTGGATGGTTTCCCCCCGGCGTAGCGCGGCGGTGATGGGCTGCCGCTAATTGCAGTTTATTTGAAGAGCAGACCGGTTCTACCTGTTGTCATTATTGGAATCGGGGGGAAATATCTGTGGCTGTGGGGGCCTTGCCTTCTCCTCCGAGAGTCTTGTTTAATCTCCTGGGTGTTTATTTAAGTCTGTCAGGGCGCCCCCTGATTTGGCTGCATGGCTGGATGAGCGGTGTGCCCGAGCAGGCCCCAGCGCTGAATGCGTCCTTTGTGGAGGCGAGAGAGACTACGGCGTGTTTACGCACATTTCCTTCTCCCGGGGACAGGTCAATCATTGGCTCCTTCCATCGGCCCTTTCAGTGATGATCCGCTCTGACATATGGATCTCATTTCACATTCTCCAATTCTAGCTGAAGATTGTTATCCCCCCTCCATGCCTACCATGGCCCCCCGGGATCTATTACAGTGTCACCTCCTCTCCATGTCTGTCCTAGACCCTAGGATTTGTTCCATTGTTATCCCCCCACCGTCTCTACCATGAACCCCAGGATCTGTTAATGTTATCCCCCTCCATGTCTACCATGGCCCCCTGGGATCTATTACAGTGTCACCTCCTCTCCATGCCCACCATGGACCCCAGGATCTGTTACAGTGTCACCCCCTCTGCATGCCTACCATGGACCCTGGGATCTATTACAGTGTCACCTCCTCTCCATGTCTATCCTAGACACCAGGATCTGTTACGTTGTTATCCCCCTCCATGTCTGTCCTAAATTATAGTGTTTTCCCCCCTCCATGTTTATCCTAGACCCCAGGATTGGTAACATTGCTATCCCTGCATGTCTGTCCTAGATTCCAGGATCGTTACATTGTTATCCCACCTCCGTGTCTATTCTAGACCCCAGGATCTATTATGTAACAGTGCCACCCTCCCCTCCATGTCTGTCCTAGACCCTAGGATCTATTCCATTGTTATCCCCCCACTTTCTCTACCATGAACCACGGGATCTGTTAATGTTATCCCCCTCCATGTATACCATGGACCTCAAGATCTTCCATTGTTATCCCCCCCCACTGTGTCTACCATGAACCCCAGGATCTGTTAATGTTATTCCCCCCTTCATGTCTACCATAGACCCTGGGATCTGTTCCATTGATATCCCCCTCCATATCTACCATGAACCCCAGCATCTAGCACAGTGTTATCCCCTGCATGTCTACCATGGACCCCGGGATCTGTATCATTGTTATCCCCCTCCATGTCTGCCATGAACCCTGGGATCTGTTCCATTGTTATCCCCCTCCATATCTGCCATGGACCCTGGGACCTGTTACAGTGTTATCCACCCTCCATGTCTGCCATGAACCCTGGGATCTATTCCATTGCTATTCCCCCTCCATGTATGCCATGGACCCTCGGATCTGTTCCATTGTTATCCCCCCTCCATGTCTGCCATGGACCCTCGGATCTGTTCCATTGTTATCCCCCTCCATGTCTGCAGTGAAAAAATGATATGTTTGTTATCCCCCCTCCACGTCTGCCATGTACCCTGAGACCTGTTACAGTGTTATCCCCCTCCACGTCTGCCATGAACCCTGGGATCTGTTCCATTGTTATCCCCCCTCCATATCTGCCATGGACCCTCGGATCTGTTCCATTGTTATCCCCCTCCATGTCTGCAGTGAAAAAATGATATGTTTGTTATCCCCCCTCCACGTCTGCCATGTACCCTGAGACCTGTTACAGTGTTATCCCCCTCCACGTCTGCCATGAACCCTGGGATCTGTTCCATTGTTATCCCCCCTCCATATCTGCCATGGACCCTGGGACCTGTTACAGTGTTATCCCCCCTCCATGTCTGCCATGAACCCTGGGATCTATTCCATTGTTATCCCCCCACCATGTCTGCCATGAACCCTCGGATCTGTTCCATTGTTATCTCCCCTCCATGTCTGCCATGGACCCCCAGATCTGTTCCATTGTTATCCCCCCTCCATGTCTTCTATGAACCCTGGGATATGTTCCATTGTTATCCCCCCTCCATGTCTGCCATGAACCTTGGAATCTGTTCCATTGTTATCCCCTCTCCATGTCTGCCATGAACCCCAGGATCTGTTCCATTGTTATCCCCCCTCCATGTCTGCCATGAACCCCGGGATCTGTTCTATTGTTATCCCCGCTCCATGTCTGCCATGAACCCTGGGATCTATTCCATTGTTATCCCCCCTCCATGTCTGCCATGAACCCTTGGATCTGTTCCATTGTTATCCCCCTCCATGTCTGCCATGAACCCTCGGATCTGTTCCATTGCTATTCCCCCTCCATGTATGCCATGGACCCTCGGATCTGTTCCATTGTTATCCCCCCTCCATGTCTGCCATGGACCCTCGGATCTGTTCCATTGTTATCCCCCTCCATGTCTGCAGTGAAAAAATGATATGTTTGTTATCCCCCCTCCACGTCTGCCATGTACCCTGAGACCTGTTACAGTGTTATCCCCCTCCACGTCTGCCATGAACCCTGGGATCTGTTCCATTGTTATCCCCCCTCCATATCTGCCATGGACCCTCGGATCTGTTCCATTGTTATCCCCCTCCATGTCTGCAGTGAAAAAATGATATGTTTGTTATCCCCCCTCCACGTCTGCCATGTACCCTTGGATCTGTTCCATTGTTATCCCCCTCCATGTCTGCCATGAACCCTCGGATCTGTTCCATTGTTATCTCCCCTCCATGTCTGCCATGGACCCCGGGATCTGTTCCATTGTTATTCCCCCTCCATGTCTGCCATGAACCCCGGGATCTGTTCCTATGTTATCCCCGCTATATGTCTGCCATGAACCTTGGGATCTGTTCCATTGTTATCCCCCCTCCATGTCTGCCATGGACCCTGGGACCTGTTACAGTGTTATCCCCCTCCATGTCTGTTCTAGATCCAGAATCTCTTACATTGTTATCCCCCCTCTATTTCTGTCCTTGACCCCAGGGATCTGTTACATTGTTGAATACTCTCTGTATGTGTGTGATCTGCAATGTACCGTGAAGATTTGCTCACAATAAAATCTGCTCATACACTCAGCAGTGATCCCAACAACAAGAATCCAGAAGGCAAAAGAAATGTTGCCACTGGCTTCTTTTATCTTTTAAGTTTTTGGGAAGAGGACCGAACACCACTGCTACCCAATATTTCTGGTACTATGGTTTCTCCCAACGGTCTATATGTTACTACAGGAAAAAGCTGGGAGCTGCCAGGAAACATGATGGCAGGAGGAGAGAGCAGAGTGAAAAGAGATCATTTGTATGCCACTGCTCCTTCAATGTCCAATCACAGGCTGGGGGCGGGGAGGTGATCAGGCTGCATTTTTAGACTCCATAGAAAAGAAAGTCAGGTCAAAACCTGGCTGTACTGTGTGGCAGGGTTGTGTAAACCTTTGGACTGAATGGACAGAAATCTAATATCATTGGCGGGTAAAAGAACTCTCTCATATGCAGTGGTGTATTTAGGGTTTGTGCTGCCCTAGGCAACACAAAAATCGCCTGCCCCCCTGACATTGACCAACAACACCCCTGCCCCCCCCACCTGTGAGAGCCTTCCATCATCCTCCCCGCCCCCTCCCCCCCGGCGATAGAAAGAAAGACACCAATCTTCAAAGCTCCGGACATCCTTGGGAATGAGAGTCAGGCTCTAGGTACACCATCAAGCAACCTGCAGCCTCTCTCGGATCCCACCTGGTTCCCATGGCCCTTCTTTCATCCCTTCTTCTGGGGGGAGGTGCTGCCCCCCTGAAAAATGCCACCCTAGGCAAGTGCCTTGTTTGCCTTGTGGTAAATACACCCCTGCTCATCTGTAGTTCAGCTGTTCATTTAGCCATTTAGCTGTTTGCTAGGAGTTCTTGAATGCTGGATTCTCGGATTAGCAAATATTATCAAAATCCATTGGTCATGTGTGTTCTCCCTTGAATCTCTGTGTGCCTTGTGTATTTATTCCAAATCTGTGCACCAATCCGATGCAAGACTTTCCTTCTGTGCTGGACAGGGGCGGACTGACAACTCATGGGGCCCCTGGGCAATAGGGGATCATGGGGCCCCTGTGTCCTTGCCCAAACTCAAAAAAGCCTATGAAAAAGGTACCAGGGGCATCTCATGGGTCCCATGAGTCTCCAAATGGTCAGTCCGCCCCTGGTGCAGGAGCTTCCTGGTCACTGCTACAAGGTGGCTGGTCTTGTCTCCACCCCCTCCTGTAGATATCTGTAGTGGGTGGAGCCTTTTGGGCCCCTCCCACACCTCTGTTCTCTGTCCAGGCTATGTTCAGCACAGTGATGATGTCACTGCTACTTATGCAAGGTAATATCTGGGTTTGCAAAGGCATTTGGTGCACACAGAGTGGATATACAGTATATCCCCTGTGGCTAGTGAGGAATATATTTCGATGAAAATTTTTGCACCCGGAGTTCACCTTTAAATTTCTAAATATATCTTCTACAGGTCATGTTAATTCCAGGTCCATTGACTCCCCTTCTCCTTTGCTCTCCCTGCAGCTACGCGGTTGCTGGTTATTATCTAAAGCATGCGGTTCTCCTTCCTGCTCGCACTTAGCGCACGTACTGGCTGCTCCTCTGCATTTTATACCTGGAGCCGGCGCTCTGTTTTCGTAGCTGGAGAGCTGGCAACAGTAACAAAAGAGAGCATACAAAGGCTTTTCTTCCCTCCGCACAACAAAATCGGCGTTTTCTCAGCCCTGGCAAGAAACGCGATCTATGGCTATTATTGGACTGTTTATTTTCCAGAGCTTCTCCCGATTGAGCTTAACTCCTTGGGCCCTGCGGCTTTGGAGATCTCCGGCTTTTCTAGTCCTCTTCCCGCAGCTGAATACTGCCGGAAAATCTCTCTCAGCTCTCCAACCCTGGAAAACACAAGGATACACACCATACTAGTGGTCCTTAGTAAGACCAAGGCTAGATAAGTTCTTCCAAAACTTTCCATGCCCCAACAGTAAGAAAAAGTTTATACTCATTCAAGTATGGGAATTTATTTATTTCAGGTACTTATATAGCGCCGTCAAATTAAACAGCACTTTACATATCTATTGTACATTCACATCAGTCCCCTAACCCTCAAGGGGTCTACAATCTAAGGTCTCTAACCCTCAAGGGGTGTATAATCTAAGGTCCCTAACTCACATTCATACATATACATACTAGGGACAATTTAGACGGGAGCCAATTAACCTACCAGCATGGCTTTGGAGTGTGGGAGGAAACCCACGCAGGCACAGGGAGAACATGCAAACACCAGACAGGTGGTGCCGTGGTTGGGATTCGAACCAACAACCCTAGTACTGCCAGGGGGAAGTGCTAACCACTAAGCCACTGTGCTGCCCGCAAACTATGTATAAAAAATGTATGAAGAAGAGTGTAATCAGTTTGATTGTGGCCCCCAGGGGAGAATAGCCTCCCAAATCATTGTTGACAGGGGGCTTGTGGCCCCCAGGGGAGAATAGTCTCCCCAAATCATTGGTATCATTGGGATTGCGGCCAACTGGGATAAGATAACTCCCCAAACATGGGTATCCTTTGTATCGTGGCCCACAGGTAATAATAACCCCTCATTTAATTGGTGTCAGTGGGATTGCAGCCCCCTGGGGAGAATATTCCTTTAATTTATTGGTGTCAATGGAATCATGGCCCCTGGGGAAGAATAGGCCCTGCAAATAATTAATGTAAGTGAGATCAGGACTCCTAGCGGAGAATAGCCCTTCAATTCATTGGTGTTAGTGGGGTCATGGCCCCCAGGAGAATATAGTCCTAAAATAATTGATGTCAGTGAGATCATGGCCACCAAGGGAGAAAAGCCCTTTATTTTATTAGTGTCAGTGAGATCGGGACCCCCAGGGGAGAATACCAACCCCCCACCACATTAATAAATAGTGCGAGTGAGATCATGGCTCCAAGGGGAGAATAACTCATCAATTCATTGGTGTTAATGGGGCCATGGCCCTAGGGGAGAATAGTTCCCAAAAAAATTGGTGTCAGTGGGATCATGACCACCAAGGAAAAATAGCCCCAAATCAGTGGTGTCAATGGGATTGTGTCCCCCAGTAGGGGAGCTTAGCCCCTCAGTTCATTAGTGTCAGTGGGAATGTGTCCCCTAGGGAAGAATTGCCCCTCAAATTATTGTTGACAGGGGGTTTATGCCCCCCAGGGGAAAATAGTCCCTCAATTAATTGGTGTCAGTGGGATTTTGGCCACCAGGGAAGAATAGCCTCAAATCATTATTGTCAGTGGGAGCGTGCCCCCCAGGGGAGCTTGCAGCCTCTCAAGTAGAATAGCCCGTCAAATCAATATTGCTAGTGGGAATGTTGCCCCCAGGGAAAACAGTTCCTCGAATTGATTGGTGTCAGTGGGATTGTGACCACCACTGAAGAATAGCCCCAAATCATTATTGTAAGTGGGATCATACCCCCAGGCAAGCAGAGCCCCTTAGTTCATATGAGTTAGTGGGACTGTGACCCCTAGGGTAGAATAGCCCCCCAAATAATTGTTGCCAGTGGGAGTGCGGCCCCCAGGGGAAAATAGTCCTTCAGTTTATTGGTGTCAGTGGGATAATGGCCACCAATGGGAGAATAGTCCCCAAATCATTGTCATCAATAGGATCATGGCACCCAGGGGAGTATAGGCCCTCATTTCATTGGTGTCTTTGGGATTGTTGCCTTTTGAGAAAAATAGTCCTTCCTAGATTGTAAGCTCCCAGGATCAGGGCCCTCATATCCCTCTTGTATTGAACTGTATTGTCTCCATTTATATTGTAAAGTGCTGAGAAAACTGTTGGCGCTATATAAATCCTGTATAATAATAATAATAATAATTCATTAGTGTCAGTGGGGTAGTGGCCTCCTGGAGAAATAGTCCTTCTAATCATTGGTGTCATGAGATCATGGCCCCTAGGAGAGAAGAGCCCCCAAACCACTGGTGTCAGCGGAATACTGCATCCCAGGGGAGCATGGCCTCCAAATCATTGGTGTTGGTGGTGGTCTTATACTTATCCCAGCACTAAAGCCAGCAGCATCCACAGATGATGACAAATCTGTGTGCTGCATCTGCCAGTGCCTCTTTTAATGATGTCTTTCTACACGCAGCACCAAAACTATTTCTAATCCATTGGGTGCAGATCAACCCACCCATGGAGTAGTTTCATCCAGGGTACTTTCATTCATAAAAAGTGGTAGTCATACCCTGGCTTTTTTGATGATGCAATGGGCATTTCTTTCTCATGCTGACCACTCAGAGCCTAGTGTGACAGCAGTAGTTGTTGAAAGCAGAAAGGAAGTCACAGCTCAGTAGAAGGGAGGCCATGGCCCAGTAGGAGAGAGGTCACAGCCCAGCAGAGGGAGGCCATGGCCCAGTAGGAGGGAAGCTATGGCCCAGCAGAGAGTGGCCATGGCACAATAGGAGGGAGGCTACGGCCCAGCAGAGGGAGGCCACAGCCCAGAAGTAAGGAGGCTACTGCCTAGCAGAGGGAGGCCATGGTCCAGTAGGAGTGAGGCCACAGCAAAGCACAGGGAAACCATGGCCCAATAGGAGGGAGGCCATGGCCCAATATGAGGGAGGCCACATCCCAGCAGAGGAAGGACATGCTCCAGTAGGAGGAAGGCTGTGGGCCAGGGAGGCTATGGCCCAGCAAAGGGAGGCCATGGGCCAGTAGGAGGGAGGCTACGGCCCAGCAAAGGGAGGCCATGGGTCAGTAGGAGGGAGGCTACAGCCCAGCAGAGGGAAGCCATGATCCAGAAGGAGGAAGGCCACGGCCTAGCAGAGGGAGGCCATGGCCCAGTAGGAGGGAGGCTACAGCCCAGCAGAGGGAGGCCATGATCCAGAAGGAGGAAGGCCACGGCCTAGCAAAGGGAGGCCATGGGCCAGTAGGAGGGAGGCTACAGCCCAGCAGAGGGAAGCCATGATCCAGGAGGAAGGCCACGGCCTAGCAGAGGGAGGCCATGGCCCAGTAGGAGGGAGGCCATGGCCCAGAAGGACAGAAGTCACAGCAAGCTGTGGTTTTGTGGTTGAGAAGCACTTCACTATACTACAAAATTCATACTGACCTAACCCAAGAAAAATGCACTCCAAAGTAACTTAGTACATTAGTATACATTAAAATGAATTGATAATCACAAAAGGAAACGATCACCATTATTTATTAGTGATTTCTATAGCGCCATCATCTCCTGTGGTGCTGTACAAAGTGGCACTCCCAGGGCTCAGCAGAGCTGTGCTGGACTACCTGGTTTCTATGTCACAGTACAGTGGTCAGCCTAAACTGTCATACTGTGCAGATTTCCTCCTAGATGGCCACCTGCACTACCTCTATCTTTTCCCAAATTACAGGGCATATTTCTGGGTGTCCGGTTGACACATGTAGCTGATGATGCCATCTGGCTGAAGACCAATTCAAGCAATTCTGTAATTTTCTGTAAAATGTAATGCAATATGGCAACCTGGAGGTGTTCTGTACACAGATGGTGTAAAGAACGCCTCCCAGAAATATCATTTTCTGCTTGTGCGATTGGCTTACTGATTTTCCCAGAAGTCTGCACTAAGATTCAAGTCAGGTTTAGAGCATCCCCTGCAACAAAAATGTAATTTTTGGTAGGACACTCCCAAAGGGAAAACACGTCTAAAAGGATGCAGACCCTGCCACTTTCCTCATTAGAACCCCGCAGATGCAGCAGCTGATTGATAATAATAAAATTACTCCCATACAGATTCACTCTGCACATGGACACAGACAAACAAACAGCCTGTAGTGGGTAGCCTACTGGGCCCCTCCCACGGCTCTACTGTCTGCACAGGCTATGTACAGCACAGTGATGATGTAAGTTCTTCTTTTACAATGTCATATCTGGGTTTGTAAATGAGGTTGGTGCACAAAAATTTATATCCTTTTTGACTCTTGAGAAATACATTTGAATGACATTTCTCATGCCTGGAGTTCAGCTTTAGGGCTCATTTACATTTGCTTCTACTTTAACACACATTAAAGCGCCTACCGCTTCAACATGCTCTTTTGATGCTTCATGGATGTTTTGGTGATGCTTTTTTGAAGCTTTGATGAAGATTGCCAAGTGCCCTGTTTTTGTGTTGATTTTTTATTTGTTTTAAAGGTGCCCAATAGAAACTCAGTTCAGTATTACCCACACTCAGCAGATCCCCAGCTCATTATTACTCTTGTTCAGCAGCTTTCCCCCTTATTAGCACCCTCATTTAGCAGATCCCCTGCTCAGTAGTACCCCCAGCTTTGCCGATCCCCCACTCAGTACTAAACCACATCTCTGCTGATTCCCCGCTCAGTAGTAATCCCCAGCTTTGCTGATCCTCCGCTCAGTAGTAATCCCCAACATCTGGTGATTCCCCACTCAGTAGTAACCCCCAGCTTTGCTGATCTCCCTACTCATTAGTAACCCCCAGCTATGCTGATCCCCTGCTCATTAGTGACTTCCAGCTCTGCTGATCCCCCACTTAGTAGTAACCCCAAGCTCTGCTGATCCCCCACTGGGAGAGCGGATATAGTGAATGCAGGGTCCGGGGAGACCAGATATAGTGAATACAGGGTCCGGGGAGACCAGATATAGTGAATGCAGGGTCCAGGGAGAGCGGATATAGTGAATGCAGGGTCCAGGGAAACCAGATACAGTGAATGCAGGGTCCGGGGAGACCAGATATAGTGAATGCAGGGTCCGGGGAGACCGGATATAGTGAATGCTGGTCCGGGGAGACTGGATATAGTGAATGCAGGGTCCGGGGAGACCAGATATAGTGAATTCAGGGTCCGGGGAGACCGGATATAGTGAATGCAGGGTTCTGGGAAACCAGATACAGTGAATGCAGAGTCCGGGGAGACCAGATATAGTGAATGCGGGGTCCTGGGAGACCAGATATAGTGAATGCAGGGTCCGGGGAGAAATGATATAGTGAATGCAGGGTCCTGGGAAACCAGATACAGTGAATGCAGAGTCCGGGGAGACCAGATATAGTGAATGCGGGGTCCTAGGAAACCAGATACAGTGAATGCAGGGTCCGGGGTTTAGTAACACTTTAAAGTTTCAGTACTTGTGATTCATAGATAGGGACATTTATTTCCTGTAGAAATTCTAACACTATATGTTGACCTTACAGGAGATTGGTGGAGACCAGAATCACCGTTATTCCCAGAGATACCTTCTCCAGCGTTCCCAACATCACCCGGATGTAAGTTTCACCTTTTGGGTCAACCAACTGTTTTTACTGCCCCCACCCCCCGCCCCCCGACTTCAAGTGTGCACAAGCCCTTAGGCTGTTTTCAAGAAGACCTCTGACTCCCAGAGAAGTCTAATCTGAATGCTGCCACCAAAATTCAAAAGAATTGTGTGAGAAAAACCCTAAGTCTTCATTTAGACGTGTGGTTGGGGGAGGCGGCAAAACTTGGGTGGTTGTAGCGGTGGCAAGCCCACCAAACGTTACAAGCTCAAGCAAATGGGGAAGCGCCAAAAAGGCCCCGAGGCATCACATGGCTTCTTCACTGCCTATTAGTAGACTCTGAATTGCGATCCGAACGTGGATCAAACTTTAGAGGAAAGGAGGGTTTAGATGCACATCTAAATCTACCTATAAAGAGTATGTAAACCCAACATTTCCTATTCCTGATATGTGCCTACTGTACCATGTACTTGTATGAAAAAGTCTCCTGTTCTCTTTGCATTACTTCCTTTGTGTGAAATCCTTGGTGTTCCTGCCAGTCCCTCTGCTTTCCTGTTAAAAACTGACCACACCAGGCATGAGAGCACAGCATGGACAGTTTTCTAGCTATGCTGGGGCTCAGCCTGCTCTCCTCCAATGGTTACACTTTTGCTCACACTCTGCTGCACAGCCATTCACTGGGTGGTTCAGTGTGCAGCAGTTTTTCCTACCTCAGCTCTCTGAGCTCCTTATGCCGATGAGAACAAAGTGATCGCATAAAAAAAGAAAAAAAATGTATTTAGAATGTTTTTATATGTATACACAATTGTTTTGCCTTTCATTTGTATTTTAATCTGAATGCTTTACAAAGCGATGGTTCACATATCCTTTACCTAATTTCCTCATTCCCTGCCTCCTCTCCAATCCCCTAACTCTCCTTAAATTGGATATTTTTATTTATAGATTTATTTTAAACATCTATTGCGGTACAAATCAGCACTTCCACATTCTCTCCTAAGCGAGATCGAAGTCTGGGATCCCTGCGCCTTCTCCCAGATTCACAAATGGAATAAAGGACTTTTTCAGTGTTGTGCTTTTTTATAATGCAACCCTAAAAGAATTATGAAAAAAAGCGTAAATATTATTGGTTGTAAAACAAAAAGAAAAAAGTAGGAAAAGAACAGTCCAAGGGAGAAGGGGAAGAAGGAATTAATTAGGCCTGATTAGGGTAAACAAAGGGTTATTTAAAAAAAAACTTTTTTCTTCACTTGTCAGGTTGCTTTAATGATATCACATGCAGATTGAAGCTCATCCTTTTGATCTATAGAACAATGAAGCAGAGGTGATACAAAATGAAAAATGTTACTTTGTATAGTGTCTGGACAACCTATATAAACACTGTATCACACAGCATATTGGTCATACACTCTATATTGGTATTGACACACCCGTCCAAATCATGTGATTCAGGTGTTCCAATCCCCTCCATGGACACAGGTGTATACAATCAAGCCCCTAGGCATGCAGACTGCTTCTACAAACATTGGTGAAAGAATGGGTCGCTCTCAGGAGCTCAGTGACTCCAAGCGTGGTCCTGTGATAGGTTGTCACCTGTGCAATAAGTCCATCCATGACATTTCCTGGCTACTAAATATTCCACGGTCAACTGTTAGTGGTATTATAACAAAGTGGAAGTAACTGGGAACAACAGCAACTCAGCCACCAAGTGGTAGGCCATGTCACATGACAGAGCGGGGTCAGCACATGCTGAAGCGCACAGTGCGCAGAAGTCACCAACTGTCTGCAGAGTCAATAGCTAAAGACCTCCAAACTTGGTGTGGCCTTCAGATTAGCACAACAACAGTGTGTAGAGAGCTTCATGGAATGGATTTCCATGGCCGAGCAGCTGCATCCAAGCCTCACATCACAAAGCGTCGGATGCCGTGGTGTAAAGCAGACCGCCACTGGACTCTAGAGCAGTGGACACGTGTTCTCTGGAGTGACCAATCATGTTTCTCTGTCTGGCAATCTGATGGATGTATCTGGGTTTGGTGGTTGCCACGAGAACGGTACTTCGGTGACTGCATTGTGCCAAGTGTAAAGTTTGGTGGAGGGGGAATTATGGTGTGGGGTTGTGTTTCAGGGGTTGGGCTTGGCCCCCTAGTTCCAGTGAAGGGAACTCTTAAGGCATCAGCATACCAAGACATTTTGGACAATTTCATGCTCCCAACTTTGTGGGAAGAGTTTGGGGATGGTCCCTTCCTGTTCCAACATGACTGCGCACCAGTGCACAAAGCAAGGTCCGTAAAAAGATGAATGAGCGGGTTTGGGGTGGAGGAACCTGACTGGCCTGCACAGAGTCCTGACCTCAACCCCATAGAACACCTTTGGGATGAATTAGAGCGGAGACTGTGATCCAGGCCTCCTCCCCCCGACATCAGTGCCTGACCTCACAAATGTGCTTCTGGAAGAATGGTCCAACCTTCCCATAGACACCCTCCTAAACCTTGTGGACGGCCTTCCCAGAAGAGTTGAAGCTGTTATAGCTGCAAAGGGTGGGGCCAACCTAATATTGAACCCTACGGACTAAGACTGGGGGGCCAGTAAAGTTATGCGTGGAAAGGCAGGTGACCAAATATTTTCTGCAGTATAGTGTATATATGTCTACAAATGTTCATCTGAGGCACAATCAGGATAGATATGGTACAGGGTGTCATTTATAGTGATAACGAGAGTGGGCCCTATAGACATATACAGTAACAATGTAACCCTTTTGTCCCCTAGTTTTATTACTTTGGACACTGAGCTGAGGAGGCTGGAGGCTGGAGCCTTTCAGGGACTCGCCAAAATCAGCCAAATGTAAGTAATTACTTACCTGCCAAAATGATATCACACAGAATGACATCACACAGAATGACATCACACGGAATGACATCACACAGAATGACATTACACAGCACATAGTATGACATTTAACACAGAACAAAATACAGCAAACAGAATGACATCACAAAATACATAATGACATAACACAGAAACAGGGGCGGACTGACAACTCATGGGGCCCCTGGGCAATAGGGGATCATGGGGCCCCTGTGTCCTTGCCCAAACTCAAAAAAGCCTATGAAAAAGGTACCAGGAGCATCTCATGGGGCCCCCTACTGACCCCCGGGCAGTGCCTGAGTTTCCAAATAATCAGTCTGCCCCTGCACAGAAAAGAACCCACAATCACATCTTAGAGATTTTTACCCCCAGTAAAGATAGCTAAGTACGACGGGTGACTGCCTTCTGCACAAAGCTCAGTACAACATTACATTTATCTAACAATAAGATGACACAATAAAGATAAACATCCACCTCGTACGAATGTAAAGTATAAAATAATTATTCATGTTGAAACACATCTTTAAAGGTAAACTCCAGGCACTAAAGCTTTGATTTAAACATACAGGTGTACCTCAGTTTACAAATTTAATGCGTTCTCCGGGTCGTTTCGTATTACGAAAAATTATGGAAACGCGGTTTCCCATAGGAATGCATTGAAAACCAATTAATCCGTTCCGGAGGTCAGAAAAAAGAAAAAAAGGTCTTTTATCTGTTCAAAACTCTTTATAAAGTGCACTTTAAAGGCATAAATACTGTACAGGGACATGATTAATCAAGCAATAATTCCATGCAAAAACCACTCCAACACCTCTGACACCTCCACACCAGGGGCGGACTGACAACTCATGGGGCCCCCGGGCAATAGGGGATCATGGGGCCCCTGTGTCCTTGCTCACACTCAAAATACACCCAAAAAAGCCTATAAAAGCAACCAGGGGCATTTCATGGGGCCCCCTACTGACCCCGGGCCCTCGGGCAGTGTCCGAGTGCTCGAATGGTCAGTCCACCCCTGCTCCACACTCAACGCCACGTGCTACCACTGACTCCAGCATGCACAGGTGCAGTGCTATAAACCTCCCAGGTGCAATGCATCCTAGGGAAACTTACTTTGTATTGCGAAAAAAAATCGTAAAAAATTTGTAAATCAGGGCATTATTTTCAATGTATAGATAAATAAAAGGAATGTGCTAATTAAGTGAATAATACAAAGTGAATATATGAATTACAAAAAATAAAAAAAATTTTAAAAAAAGTATTTATGGACACTTTTTTAAAAAAAAATTTATTTTTTGTAATTCATATATTTACTTTGTATTATTCACTTAATTAGCGCATTCCTTTTATTTATCTGTTTAAGCAAAACATTTATTTGATTTTTTGAGTTGGGAATTTGCTGCTTTGGAGTTAGAGGGTGTGGCGCTTTTCTTAAAACACTTTGATTATTTTCAATGTATTTTTATTCGTAAACCGAAAATTATGTAAACCGAGGTACACCTGCATTCCTCAATAGCCACTGAGAACATAAATCCACTTTGTGTTCACCAAATGTCTATGCAAACCCAGATATTACCATGCATAAGCAGCAGCGACCTCATCGCTGTGCTGTACACAGCCATTGCAGAGAGCAGAGCTGTGGAAGGGGCCCATTAGGCCCAACCTACTACAGAAAACTATAGGAGGGGCGGAGACAAGACCAGTCACACTGAACAAGGAGAGAGAGCAGCAGTGAGCGGTCTTTATTACAGGAATCTCTGCACAGAGGGAAAGTCTCACACTGGATTATTGCACAGATCTGGAAGAAATACTCAAAGCACCCCAAGATGGATGATGAATGGATTTAGATGATGATTTACATGATAAATGGATTTTTTTTTTTTAAATATTTATTGATTTTTCACGTTTTTACAAATATCCATCGGAAAAAACAAAACACATATAAATATCTATAACATTTCTACATTTCCCCCTCTAAAAACTATTTTCTTTCCCGGCCCTCCCCACCCTTTCCAAAACCCCACCCCCCTCCCTCCCCTCTGCATGCTCTCTCCCAGTCTATTCTCTCAAAGCCTGATGACTTTAGCTATCGTCCTAGTTTATACCTTTCTATATTTCTCTTTCAATACAGATTTTTCCCATTTTTCCCATCTCATATAATATACCCCCATCCTGTCTTCCTGCATATGGTAAAGTTTTTCCATTCTACCAATCTGGTTTACTCTATTGACCCAGTCTTCCTCCTTCGGCACCTCTGTTTTCTGCCAAAACTTGGGTATCAAACCTTTCGCAGCGTTTAGGTAGTACCATACGCCTGATTCTTTGTATTTGTTTACTGATGTCTCGACATTGTGTAAGAGGCAAATCGTTGGGTCTAACCCTATGTCATTTCCAGTTATTATTTCAATCAGTTTAACTATTGTCTTCCAAAAAGCTTGAATTTTCGGACATTCCCACCATATGTGAAAAACTGTGCCCATCTCTCCACACCCTCTCCAACACATTTTTGAGTTCTCCCCGCTCATCTTGTGCTCAACACTCGGTGTAATGTGCCATCTTGTCAAACACTTATAATTTATCTCTACCTCTCTCATACTAACATTCTCGTGTATCATACATGATGAATGGATTAAGATGGTATTTACTTATCCTGGAGTTCAGCTTTAAATTAGTAGCATTTGTTACACTCATTATTGGTGTCATTTTTGTTCTGTGGATTTTAGTAGAATTATCCTCTATTAGAACATTACAGCTAGCATATGGTTGGTTGCAGTGGCAACACAGACAGTCCACTCTCCTTCATTCCCTCCAGTAGCAGCAGACGAAGCTGGTCCAGGGCGTTGATGTCATTAGGATGACTCAGTGACAATATGAGAAGCAATTAGTACTGATTAGTTTATAATGAGGTGAAGATCTATTCTGGCCCTCAAGAGCTCTTATGTGGAGGAGAGATGGAAGCAGTGTGTCATCGGCTGTATGAGCTGCATGGAGGGGAACATCATGTGACTGACGAATGTTCGGGGGGGGGGGGGGACATTGAATATAATGGTGGTCAACTCTTTTGACACAGTGGGGGACATCTGCCAGACTTAGACCCTTAGCAGCTAAAATTGTATTTTTACTTTTTGGTAAATGTTCCTGTGTAAATTATAAAATAGATACTTATTAGTCCAGCATTGTCCTCTTCCAGTCCACCATACTTCCTCTGTTCTTTGGGTCCATGCCACCATCCTGGAGTAATATCCCGGATGGGTTTGTAGGAGCCCACCGAGTGTGGGGGTCCCTTTATGCTCCCCACAAAGAGTGGTAACAGAGTAGTCAGGGCCTTCCTTTGCACTCCCAGCAGGGAGTGGCAGTGGAGTCTGCGGGGTTCTGCTTTATGGTCCCAGGAGAGAATGCTAGTGGAGTTTGCAGGAGTCCCTCACACTCCCCGCAGAGAGTACTAACAGAGTTGGCGGAGGCCCCCTTTTATACTCCCTGCACAGATTAGTAGCAGGGTTGGCAGAGGCCCCTCCATTTTCATTCATTGAATAAAATTGGAATTGATTTTCTTTTAGTTTTCATCATTGAAAACACGCAGCTGATGAAAATTATGACACATTTCGGCAGAGAGTGGTTGCAGAGTTGGTGAGGTCCCCTTTACCCTCCCAGCAGAGAGTGGTAGTAAAGTTGGTGGGGTCTCCTTTACCCTCCCAGCAAAGAGTGGTAGCAGAGTTTGTGGGGTCCCCTTTACACTCCAAGGAAGGAATGGTAGCAGAGTATGTGGGGTCCCCTTTATTCTCCAGGGAAGGAGTAGTAGCAGAGTTGGTGGGGTCTCATTTACGCTCCATGCAGGGAGTGGTAGCAGAGTTGGAGGGGTCCCCTTTACACTCCAGGAAGGAGTAGTAGCAGAGTTTGTGGGGTCCCATTTACGCTCCAGACAGGGAGTGGTAGCAGAGTTGGAAGGGTCCCATTTACACTCTGGGCAGAGAGTGGTAGCAGAGTTGGTAGGGTATAATGGGGGTGTATCAGCGCAATCACTGCTGAGAGCCTATAGTAGTCTAGTAATGGTGGTCCGTGTAGCACTGAGGGCAAAGCTTCTAAATAGGCTGTAGCTGTAGGCCTTCTCTCATCCGCAGAGTTGGTAGGAACCCCTTTACACTCTTGGCAGGAAGTGATAGCAGAGTTGGTGGGGTCCCCTTTACGCTCTGGGCAGAGAGTAGTAGCAGAGTTGGTGGGGTCCCCTTTACGGCTACATCAATGAATGGTAGCAGAGTTGATAGGGTCCCCTTTACACTTTGAGTAGAGTGGTAGCAGAGTTGGTGGGGTCCCCTTTACGCTCTGGGCAGAGAGTGGTAGCAGAGTTGGTGGGGACCCCTTTACACTCTGGGCAGAGACTGGTAGCAGTGTTGGTGGGGACCCCTTTATGCTCCCATCAATGAATGGTAGCAGAGTTGGTGGGGTCCCTTTTACACTCTGGGCAGAGAGTGGTAGCAGAGTTGGTGGGGACCCCTGTACGCTCTGAGCAGAGAGTAGTAGCAGAGTTGGTGGGGTCCCCTTTTTGCTCCCATCAATGTATTGTAGCAGAGTTGGTGGGGTCCCCTTTACACTCTGGGCAGAGAGTGGCAGCAGAGTTGGTGGGGTCCCTTTACACTCGGGGCAGAGAGTGGTAGCAGAGTTGGTGGGGTCCCCTTTACGCTCCCATCAATGAATTGTAGCAGAGTTGGTGGGGTCCCCTTTACGCTCCCATCAATGAATTGTAGCAGAGTCTGCTCTCTCCGCCGTCCTCTCAATAATTGGCGGCTGTGTTATTCCAAGCTGCCGGCCTGTGAAAACTTTGTGTAAGAGGAGAAGATGAAAATAAACCTGCGGCTGACGGGTTATGTTTGTCAGGCGCTAACCTGGCGGCTTGTGGGGCGATTATAGAAAACCAGAAACGTCTGACACTTTCCAGCCTCCAGCTTGGAGGAATGTGCTGAAAAAAGGCAGACGGGAAATCTATTCTACACCACCCGGTTGTACAGCGCCACCTCACTGGCAGCACTATAGGCCAACGAGGAACCCATCATGTGTCAGGGATCAATTAGAGACACGAAAGGTGTTCAGACCGGGATACTCAGCGCAGATATCTCACCAATAGAGTCCCTGGGAGATATTTAACTCTCCATCATCCACCATAAATGAAATCTCAGTTTTTGGTGGACTGATCCTTTAAGTATCACATGTGCTGATGCAGTCATTAATGAATAATAGGGGATCGCGGCCTCTCTCTGGACGGTAGGTGATGTGTATCATGTGGAATAAGTGGACACAGATGTCTCCCAACACAGGACAGGCTTTCATCCCGCGTGTTGTGCGTTCAGCCCCAAACATATCGTCACCTTCAGAAGGAGCGGGGGAGGGTCAGCCAAAATCTGCGCTACGCCCACTGACATCATATCGATCAGGATTATAGTGATAATGCGATGTATAAACACATATGGAGTGCGTTATATATAGACCAGGGGTGGACTGACAACTCATGGGGCCCCCGGGCAATGGGGGATTAAGGGGCCCCTGTGTCCTTGCCCAAACTCAAAAAAGCCTATGAAAAAGGTACCAGGGGCAGTGCCCGAGTTTCCAAATGGTCAGTCCGCCCCTGATATAGATTCATTGCACCGCTTTCATTATTAACCCCTCGTGGGGAACATCCGCAGCCATGGTTTACCCTTTTGCTGCCAGTGCCGTTTCTGCATTTCTTTTTATTGCACACACGTTTAAAAAAAACAAATCGTTTTAGACCTAAGAATTACTTAAAGCCCCATTATATAGATTCTGAAGGCAGACACCCGGGAGAATAAAATGGTGGTATTTCTGATCTTCCTTCTACACAATATTAGCGCACCAGTTTATTAACTGCAAAAGTTTAGTAAAAATACACTAAAGTTGATTGGACACACAAAGGCAATCTATGACCAAATCTCTTTGGTAATGTAGCACTACTCCCTTAGGAGTTGCTGAAGTTTTGGGTCCCCCTATAGTCCTGCACAGCCAGGCAAAATGCATTTTCCTCAGACTTGCATTCCAGAGAATTTAATTCAATTATTAGGGGAATTGAACTTGGATGGGGTTGAGGGGTGTATGGGATGCCCAAGGACCAGCAAACCGGGAACAAATTTCTGGAAATTATGTACAAGTCCAAAATAGGAAATTCTCTTCTAGGAGAGCCCTCCAGCCTCACTTGGTGTACCCCCCCCCCCCAGACCCCAGATTAATACTCTTCTTTACCCAGCTGTCTGGAGGAATTCCTGGGCAAAGGGATCTGAAGATGCCACTTTAAATGTAACAGTCCCAGGTGTAGAACTAGTCAGGTTTCCCACCAGAATACTCTCTCCCTTTGTTTGGTCCAGGGGGGTAGGAATACTCAGTCCGTGCCTGTCTGCTGGTTGCGTTAGTGGCTGCTTTCAGGACTACCACTGGGCTGGCTCCATGGGTGGTCCTCCCTCTGGGGACCAGTGAGGCTGAGTGAATCTCCTTTCCACGTCCTGGCCTGTAGGTAGGCCTGTTCATACCGGGCCCCCTCCTAGGCCCCTGCACCTCAGCCTTCCTCACATCTTCCACTCGAACTCTCCTCCTGCTGAGCAGGCTCAGTCATACTTAACGGCCGTCCTGGCCCCATGCCAAGCCTCCAGCCTGGGGATTGGTCAGGATCCCTTAAGTATGTAGATCAGCCTCTCCTCACCCCTTCCCACTGCTCCTAGAATCTTCTCCAAGTTTCTAGAGCAGGGGGAGGTATCAGGGGAACTGATCTTCAGAGCCTTTCAGCCCTTTGCTAAAATTTACCCTGCTGACCATTGCCCAGGCTGCTACTCATCTTCTCTAACTAAAAAAAATGTAACTAGCTCCCCCTGGCTATCTAGAGGGGTGCTACAGTCAAATATAAAAGATGAGGTTGTGATAAGTAAGTGGATACTGGACATATTAAACCTTAAAGGATAAGTTCACCTCTGGGAACATGTGGCACCCGTTTTTAGGGTGGAACATGTAACATGTTCCCAATACTGCAGTCGCTGCCCCCCCAACAACCCCCCCCCCCCCCGACAGGAGTACGGGGACACGTTTCCTCTACAAACTCTCACTTTTTGAATAGAGCTTGGCCGTGCGGAGCTCCACCCACATGGCCATGTCATTCATTCAAAGAATGCTGTGAATGAATGAACTACAAGTCCTGACAGCCTTAGTGGCTGTCATCTCGTAGCTCTCTATGAACTACCTTGGTCGCTGTGTTGCCCGTACTGACAGGTCTGCAGGAGACCGCGTTGTACCAGTGATCTGCTGATTACTGGTTCAATGGTTTACAGGCTCCTGCAACCAAAAATAATAAATGCACATTTTTTGTACCTGCAAAATATGTGCATTTATTATTTTTAGTCAAAAGGTGAACTTATCCTTTAAAGTGATTCTAAAGGTTATAATAATAATAATAATAAGAAGAAGAAGAAGAAAAAAAATAACAAAAATGTTATACTTACCTGCTCTGTGTTATGGCTTTGCACAGAGCAGCCCTGATCCTCTTTTTTTGGGTCCCCTGACGGTGGTCCTAGCTCCTCCCCCCTGCCTCTTTCTATGGGGGCACTCCAGCAGGCTCCTGTGAATGGACATTATTCATTCACACACAGAGCGCAGCTCAGCCCTGCACCCCCTCTTTCCTCATTGGCTCGCTCGCTGAGATTGACAGCAGCCTATGGCTCCTGCTGCTGTGTGAGGAGAGAGACACGGGAGAGTCACAGCTCTCATACACATGGCTGGATCGAGATCAGGCTCAGGTGAGTATAAGGGGAAGGGGGGGAGGGCTGAGGGAGCTGCACCCAGAAGATTTTTTTACCTTCATGCATTCTATAAAAACTTTCTGCCTTTAGAACCACTTTATAATTGCATGTGTCACGTACCTTGGTGTGGCTACTGACTATATCGAGTTCATCATACCAGTTACATGCCCCAGAATCAGCGCTTCTTTTAGGTCTCAACCAATGGCAGCCTTAGTGTTACCATTACAATGTATCTAAACCCAAGAACAAAATGTAATGTGTTGCAGCTTTCAATTCCTTAGTGGCTGCATTAGTGTTCTTTTTTCTCTTTTTTTTAACCTGGTGATCGTGCCAGTAACATACTTCCTGTCTTAAGGTGACAACACCCACTCACCATACCTATGGAGCAGCAGTGTTGTCACCTTAGGACATCGTTGTAGAACACCTCACCCTCTGCTCCATAGTATGAGGGTGGGGTGGAAGGTGCTCTGTAGTCCTCAGAGATACCTGGGAACAATGTAACTGATTGGGGTGCAGCCCAGGAAGTTACCAGCTAATTGCGGACATGGAAATCTTGAAGTGTCAGACACTCACAACGGTTGTTTGTTACAGAGAAATGAGGAGCCTGATGAATCTGAAGTGTATAGAAGCTCAGGCATTCCAGAACCTTCCGCTTCTCAATTACTTGTAAGTATCAGTCACATTGGGTGTAATGCATCAGCTTAGCAAAAGCCCTGCCGACCCAGGAACTCAGGATGGTGGGAACTCAACATAATAGGTATAGCAAATGTGCAGACCCTGGAACTCAGCACAGGGATGGTGGGAACCTCTGATAATGAGTGTAGCAGGTGTGCAGACCTAGGAACTCAGCACAGGGATGGTGGGGACCCCTGATAATAAGCACAGCAGGTGTACAGACCTTGGAACTCAGCACAGGGATAGTGAGAACTCCCCATAATGGGCACAGCAGGTGTACAGACCTGGGAACTCAGCACAGGGATGGTAGGAACCCCTCATAATGGGCACAGCAGGTGTATAGACCTGGGAACTCAGCACAGGGATGGTGGGAACCCCTGATAATGGGCACAGCAGGTGTACAGATCCGGGAACTCAGCACAGGGATGGTAGGAACCCCTCATAATGGGCACAGCAGGTGTATAGACCTGGGAACTCAGCACAGGGATGGTGGGAACCCCTGATAATGGGCACAGCAGGTGTACAGACCTGGGAACTTAGCACAGGGATGGTAGGAACCCCTCATAATGGTTACAGCAGGTGTATAGACCTGGGAACTCAGAACAGGGATGGTGGGAACCCCTGATAATGGGCACACAGACCTGGGAACTCAGCACAGGGATAGTGAGAAGTCCCCATAATGGGCACAGCAGGTGTACAGACCTGGGAACTCAGCACAGGGATGGTAGGAACTCCTCATAATGGGTACAGCAGGTGTATAGACCTGGGAACTCAGAACAAGGATGGTGGGAACCCCTGATAATGGGCACAGCAGGTGTACAGACCTGGGAACTCAGCACAGGGATGGTAGGAACCCCTGATAATGGGCACAGCAGGTGTACAGACCTGGGAACTTAGCACAGGGATGGTAGGAACCCCTCATAATGGTTACAGCAGGTGTATAAACCTGGGAATTCAGCACAGTGTTGGTGAGAACCGCTCATAATAGGTGCAGCAAGTGTGCAGACCTGGGAACTCAGACCAGGGATGGTGGGAGCATTGCACAATTGGCACAGCAGGTGTATAGACCCAGGAGCTCAGCACAGGGATGGTGGGAACCCCTCATAATGGGCATAGCAGGTGTACAGACACAGGAGTACAAAGCATGTACAGTGATGAAACTGTCGGGGGGGGGTCCATCCTTCACTCCATATTCTCTCTTTCTACAATTTATATTCACTTCAAGTAACCTTTATTAGCAGGAGCAAATCCATTTTAGCATTGCCAAGGCGCCCTCCCTCTCCCACCCGACTCCACTCCCAATCTCTTTCCCCTGACCTTTAGGTCGGGTCTTCTGATTGCCTGTTATGTCATTTGACCTTTTTCCCTTCTAATTTCAGAGTCATTTTGAACACCGGACTCTCTGACGTCCCAGATTTTTCTGCAGTTCATTCCTTGTCCATCACCATGTTTGTGTGAGTATAGCTGGCCTCACCTTTTATACGTATACATAAAAATCAGTCGGATGGAAGAGGCTCCCTTGGGTCTTGTATTGAAGCAACAAAAACATCTTTTTTGTTTGCCCTTTCAGCCCGGGTTCACATATATGCGGTGCGGTATATCGCATGTGATCTGCACAGGAACTGCACCGAATGTTAAAATTACTTTTTTATATGCTAAAAAAATCTGAAGAATATATTTAAAAAATTTTTATTGTTAAACATATTTTTAATATATATTGTAATATATAAAAAATGCATTTCAACATGCAGTGTAGGTGTATATATATATAAACCTACTGAATGTGGAAATGTGTTTTTTATGTTACAAAATATTTGAAAAATGTTAAATATTAAAAATGTATATTTTTTAAACATATTCTTCAGATTTTTTTTTTTAGATTTTTACATATATTTGTAAATGCATTCCAAAAATGTAGATTAATAAATACATACAGTATATTTGAAAATGTATTTTAAAGAATATTTTTCATATATTTTGTAATAAAAACTTAATTCTCAACATACAGTGTGTGTATATTCTGTATATATATATATATATATATATACAGTGGGGATCGAAAGTTTGGGCTCCCCAGCTAAAAATTTGTATTAATGTGCATAAAGAAGCCAAGGAAAGATGGAAAAATCTCCAAAAGGCATCAAATTACAGATTAGACATTCTTATAATATGTCAACAAAAGTTAGATTTTATTTCCATCATTTACACTTTCAAGATAACAGAAAACAAAAAAATGGCATCTGCAAAAGTTTGGGCACCCTGCAGAGTTAATATCTTGCACTGCCCCCTTTGGCAAGTATCACAGCTTGTAAATGCTTTTTGTAGCCAGCCAAGAGTCTTTCAATTCTTGTTTGAGGTATCTTTGCCCATTCTTCCTTACAAAAGTCTTCCAGTTCTTTGAGATTTCTGGCCTGTCTGTCACGCTCTGCTCTTTTAAGGTCTATCCATAGATTTTCAATTATGTTGAGATCAGGAGATTGTGAAGGCCATGGCAAAACCTTCAGTTTACGCCTCTTGATGTAATCCCCCGTGGATTTCGAGGTGTGTTTAGGATCATTATCCATTTGTAGAAGCCATCCTCTCTTTAACTTCAGCTTTTTCACAGATGTATATATATATATATATATATATATATATATAATATATATTTTTAAATATATTGAATATGGCCAAAATTGTAGTATTTCAAATATATGTCAATATATTTGGGAAGAATATTTAAAAAATATATTTCAAATATATTTTTCTTCCATGTGGGTCAGCAGCCTTTTTCAACCCTTTTCCCCAAGAGGAGCCTCTAAAATAAATGTCTGGTATCAGGGAACATGTGCTGAAAGTATTTTATCGGGGCTCATTTGGAAAAATGCTCCTTACATTGGTGGTCAGAATACAACTGTTACAGATAAAAAGATATTTGGTGTCATGCTGTTGGCTCATTGGTCCCAAAACTATGCAGACATCATCAGAAGGTAGGTTGATCAATCACAGCTCAAAGAACCTTTACCCACCTCTGGAGGAACCCTGTCTGGGAACGGCTGGTGTAGACTCTACATAAGCCTCTGCTGACTGTATACATAATTTTACACATTGATATACATCGTAATACTAGAACATTGAGATACGTTGTATTACTGTATTTCTTCATAGTAAATTACTCTAACCTTTAAGTCAAGTTACTTCTCTATATATGGATTTTTTTCCAGTGTGGGGTTGAACTGATCTCTCATTTGTTTACAGGGAGATTGCAGACAATCCCAATATGGCGTCCATTCCAGCCAACGCATTCCAGGGGCTGGGCAATGGTTTCCTGACCTTGTAAGTATCACCAAGAGGGCTACAGCTGTTGGTGGCTGAAGATTTCAGCCCGCAGGGAAAATCTGTGGGACACCTCGGGGGATCTACTAAAACTGGAGCACTCAGAATCTGGTGCAGCTGTGCATGGTAACCAACCAGCTTCTAGTTTTTTTTTTTGTCAAAGCTTAAAGTAACCTTAAAGGTTATTTTTTTTTAAAATAACAAACACGTCATACTTACCTGCTCTGTGTAATGGTTTTGCAGAGAGCAGCCCTGATCCTCCTATTCTCGGTCCTCTGCCAGGGCTCCAGGCCCCTCGCTCCTGCATAGTGCACCTATAGCAAACAGCATGCTATGGGGGCACCCAAGCAGGCTTGCCCCCGAGCCACTGCCATGTGTGTTCATTCACACATAGAACGCGACTTGGCCACCACTCTTTCCTTTTGGCTCACTGCCTGTGATTGACAGTAGCGGTAGCCAATGGTTACACTGCTGTCTCAGCCAATGAGGAGGGAGAGACCTGGGAGAGCTGAGGCTCTCATGCACATCGCTGGATAAGGTAAGTATTAGTAGAGCTGGGGGAGCTGCTGCACGCTAAAACCTTGAGCCGTTACAACCACTTTAATTGAACAAGCTAAAGTTAGAAGCTGATTGGTTGCTATGCAGAGCTGCACCAGATTCTGAGTGCTCCCGTTTTAGTAAATCTTTCCGTTGATTTTTATGAGATCTGGCCCTGAAGCCAGTGGGCAGTGACAAGAATCCCCTTACATTGGTGATAAATAGGAAGAATGTTCCTTCCACTGGTGGTAAGTGGGAAGAATGCCCCTTACATTGGTGGTCAATGGAAAGAATGTTCCTTCCACTGGTGGGAAGTGGGAAGAATGCCCCTTACATTGGTGGTCAATGGAAAGAATGTTCCTTCCACTGGTGGTAAGTGGGAAGAATCCCCTTACATTGGTGATAAATAGGAAAAATTCCCCTTACATTGTTGGTCAGTGGGAAGAATACTGCTTACATTGGTGGACAGTGGAAAATGTTCTGATATTGGGTACAAAGACCTCAAGGAAGGCTGGCAGAAGGGGCAACCCATACTGACATTTTGCCCAGGGCACCATGCATAGTGGTGACGGCCGCAATCCTAATGTACAAAATATAGGAATGATTAAATCTTTCTTCTATTTCAGAAAACTCTACAACAACGGATTCACCGAATTGAAGAAATTTGCGTTCAATGGCACCAACCTAACAACTGTGTAAGTACAACCATCACACTCACATGATGGGACGACCAGAGGGGGCTCAATAACAGCCATCAGTGCGACAGATATGAGGATTGTAAGCAGCACTCATTGCAGATCTGTTATACAATCTGGTGCCAGTCGTTCCCTTCTCCATGGAGAAAAGGGAGGAACCCCTTTATCATGTGTTTTCCACCATGGCCAGGCAGTGCAGTTGGACATTTTCAACAAATTTACTGCCCCCTGTCTGTCTTAGTTAAAAACTTTCTACTCATTTTTTTCATGCCAAAAAAATTTACTGCAAGTCCAGAAGATACCAGTTGATCCTGCCAGAAATCTAGTGTCCTGGTCACTTCCTATGAGCTGAACTGAAATCTCAAAGTTGTCAGCCTTCCCAGCTATCTACTGTGAACTATACAACAATTCCCATCTATGTAAGGGAGATGAGGGGGGGGGGAAGTGTTTGTAGTCCAAGTCAGGAGAGCAACCTGGTGTGACAACGCCGCTCCTCTATAGATACGATACAGTGAGCGCTGTCACCCTAGGACAGGAAGTGTGTTACTAGCAGGATCACTGGGCAAAAATAATGGAAGGAAGGTGTGCAAAATTAAAATGATTGCAGCCACGACATCTAAGGACTATGCAATATACGTTTTTTGTGGGTCTGCTTATATATCAGCCTTCCCTGGTTCTCTCTCCCCACTCATCAACATGACGTTTTTAAATAAAACCTTAACATTTTCATCATCACAGGGTCTCTATGCTTCTCCATGCAATGCAGGCTGATCATGTCTGATGGGAGGGCCAACAGGGTGCTGTACATAGCTTTCTGAAAACATCACAGCACCCATGCTCAGTATTCTGTCTAAGATTCCTCAGCCCTGATGCAAGCAGTGGGCCGGCTCTTGGGAGGAGATATGCAAATATCAAAATACCTTGCTGGGTGGGTGTCAGTCTGGAGAAGTAGCAATTCCAGGCAGGCTGCATTTGGATAGAGACCACCCTAGGTAATGCCCACATGTGATGTTGGGCCTCCATGATTGAATGAACTGAAATCCAATGAATGAAAGGGGAGGGCCAGGAATGTCAAGCTGGGGAGGAAAGTGCTAGATGATACTGGATGTTGTTCACAGGGCTGCTGTTAGAAACCATGGGGCCCCATACAGCCAACCTGACAGGGCCCCCAAAGAAAACAATCGGCACTGATCACTCATTGTGCTAATTCAGGAAAGGAAGGGGCTGGTAAATGTGGGGAGGGAAGCTGGCAGCACTGTGGCGGTGGGGGCACACATGGGGGCCTGGGCAGCAGGGGGAAATGCATGGTGCACAGGGAGGGTGATTGGTGTGGTGGGGGGGGGCAATTACTGGAAACGATCCCCTGTACGGCTCTCTTCTGCAGCAGCTGAAAGCCAGCAGGAGGAAGAGGAGAAAAAGCCAGCTCTCATCTTCTGCAAAGAAAGCCATACAGGGGATCGGTTCCAGTAATTCCCCCCCACCGGCACGATCACCCTCCCTGCCAACATCCATTCACCCAGTTGCCTGGGCCCCCCTGCTGACTTGGGACCCGTACAGGAGGACTGGTCCCCCCAGCCCACAAGTGAAGCAGGCTCAATCTGACTTACTTCAGCTTCTAATGCACATTGTGAGAAGCTCACAGTGTGCAGTGAAATCAGAGGAAGCCATTTCAGTCCAGGAGAGGAGCCGGTACAACTGTGCAAGACTGAAGGGTAGGGTGAAGCTCAGATGTACAGTATCTCCCAGAAGTAAGTCCACCCCTCACATTTTTGTAAGTATTTGATTCTATCTTTTCATGTGACAACACTGAAGAAATGACACTTTGCTACAATGTGACGTAGTCAGTGTACAGCTTGTATAACATGTAAATTTGCTGTCCCCTCAAAATAACTCAACACACCACCATTAATGTCTAAACCGCTGGAAACAAAAGTGAGTCCACCCCTAAGTGACAAGGTCCAAATTGGGCCCAATTAGCCATTTTCCCTCCCCGGTGTCATGTGACTCTTTAGTGTTACAAGGTCTCTCATACTGGTCACTGGAAGTTCAACATGGCACCTCATGGCAAAGAACTCTCTGAGGAACTGAAAATAAGAATTGTAGCTCTACATAAGGATGGCCTAGGCTATGAGAAGATTACCAAGACCCTGAAACTGAGCTGCAGCACGGTGGCCAAGACCATACAGCGGCTTTTACAGGACAGGTCCACTCAGAACAGGCCTCGCCATGGTCAACCAAAGAAGTTGAGTGCACGTGCTCATATCCAGAGGTTGTCTTTGGGAAACAGACGTATGAGTGCTGCCAGCATTGCTGCAGAGGGTGAAGGGGTGGGGGGGTCAGCCTGTCAGTGCTCAGACCATACACCACACACTGCATCAAATTGGTCTGCATGGCCGTCGTCCCAGAAGGAAGCCTCTTCTAAAGATGATGCACAAGAAAGCCGCAAACAGTTTGCTGAAGACAAGCAGACTAAGGACATGGATTACTGGAACCATGTCCTGTGGTCTGATGACACCAAGATAAACTGAATTGGTTCAGATGGTGTCAAGTGTGTGTGATGGCAACCAGGTGAGGAGTACAAAGACAAGTGTGTCTTGCATACAGTCAAGCATGTTGGTGCGAGTGTCATGGTCTGGGGCTTCATGAGTGCTGCCGGCACTGGGGAGCTACAGTTCATTGAGTGAACCATGAATGCCAACATGTACTGTGACCTATTGAAGCAGAGCATGATCCCCTCCCTTCAGGGACTGGGCCGCAGGGCAGTATTCCAACATGAGAACGACCCCAAACACACCTCCAAAATGACCACTGCCTTGCTAAAGAAGCTGAGGGTGAAGGTGATGGACTGGCCAAGCATGTCTCCTGACCTAAATCCTATTGAGCATCTGTGGGGCATCCTCAAATGGAAGGTGGAGGAGCGCAAGGTCTCTGACATCCACCAGCTGATGTCGTCATGGATGAGTGGAAGAGGACTGCAGTGGCAACCTGTGAAGCTCTGGTGAACTCCATGCCCAAGAAGGTTAAGGCAGAGCTGGAAAATAATGGTGGCCACACAAAATATTGACACTTTGGGCCCAATTTGGACCTTGTCACTTAGGGGTGGACTCACTTTTGTTGCCAGCGGTTTAGACATTAATGGCTGTGTGTTGAGTTATTTTGAGGGCAAATTTACAAGTTATACAAGCTGTACACTCACTACCAGGGGCGGACTGACCATTCGAGCACTCGGGCACTGCCCAAGGGCCCGGGGTCAGTAGGGGGCCCCATGAGATGCCCCTGGTACCATTCATTGGCTGTTTCATAGGCTTTTTTTGGGTGTGGGCGAGGACACAGGGGCCCCATGATCCCCTATTGCCCGGGGGCCCCATGAGTTGTCAGTCCGCTCCTGCTCACTACGTCACATTGTTGTAAAGTATCATTTCTTCAGTGTTGTCACATGAAAAGATCAAATCAAATATTTACAAAAATGTGAGGGGGGGGCTCACTTCTGTGAGATATGGTATTTCTGTCTTTGGATGATGTGGTCTGATCAGAACATCCAGCACAACCGCCTCGAAATGTCAAGAACGACAAAACTTATACGGCTCTGTGAAGGAAACCTTGGCGGGCAGAACGCGGTAAATGTGGTTGGGTCGGTTGACATTTCTGCACAATTCACATGAGACGGTTGCCAGGATTTCCCGCGATTTATTGTGTGAAAATGAAAAAAGGCAATAAAACCGAAAACTCCAATAAGTGGAGAAGCCTGGGAGTTCCCTCCATCCCACACCTCTAATATGGAGGGGATTAGACTTCTCTGTTATATAACTGCTGAGCTAAACAGACCGGCCTGACACTAAATGCCAGATCCAGCCTTCCCTTCAGTCTTGTACAGTTGTACCTGTTTAGCACAGGTTGCCAGTCCTGACATTTTTGTGCCCCCCTCCCCCACACATACACCTGCTAAAGTACCCAAGGCAGCCTCCTCTTCTGCCTACCGCTCGGCCCAACCATGAAGGCAACCTGCCAACATCTCCTTGCCAAGTGTTGGTGGAAGGTTGCTTTGCATTAGGGATTAAAAAAATTGAAAGATTAAATTTTCTCAAAATGTAAGTAAAAATGTTTTTTCTTCAGCTGAAATTTCACCATTTTACTATCAATTGGAAAGGACAAAAATGTTTGGTTGGTTTTTAACCTCCCTGGAGGTATTCCCGAGTGTAGCTCGGGGTAAAGTTTCAGCACCTCAAGCAGTAACCCCCCCGAGCTACACTCGGGAATACACTGCAGCGTTGCTCCGGGATCTCTTCTTCTCTTACCTTGTCCTGCGCTCCCGCAATGTCCCCCCTGCAGTGTCCCCTGTAATGTCCTCCGGCTGATGCCGGCATCTGTCTTCTGAGTTCCGTTTCCTGCGACGTCGGGATGTACGGGGGACGGAACTGGTGGGAAATTTGAAAATTGTAAAAGTGACATTCACTAAATACACTAAAATCACATAGTATAACATTACTGTATCAAACCATTTCACATACATTTTGTCCCGAGTGCTTTGTCCGGCGCCCTGCCTGCATTTTTACTGTTCTTTCTGCCTGGAAACTTAGAAAAGTCCATGGCGTCCAAAAAGCGTCCCTTTAGGTCACAAGCGGTTTTAGACCAGCTAGAGAACAGCGATAGTAAATCAGAACCACTTGCAGAATTGAGTGATAATGATTCGTGGGGAAATTCCTCCTCAGACACTGAAAACGATTCTGCGACTTTGCTCAGTGATGTGCGAACTTGGCGCTATATTTCAAATTTCAGTGTTTTTGGTTTGATTATATTATTGCTTCTAGGAGCAGAAAAAAATGCTAGTGACAGCTTCTAGGAGCTTAAAAAAAACACTAGTGTGCATGGATCCTCAGGCAGCTGTACAGATAATCAAACACACACACACAAAAAGGGGTGGTAAAACCCAGGGTTGAGCTGCATTTTTACCACCCTTAACCTCTCTCCCTCCCTCTCTCTCTCCCCTCCCTCTCCCTCCCCCCCTCTCTCCCCTCTCTCCCCCCCTCTCTCCCTCTCCCCCATCTCCCCCTCTCTCTCCCCCCTCTCTCCCCCCTCTCCCCCCTCTTTCTCTCTTTCTCTCTCTCTCTCCCACGCCCCTCTCCCTTCCTCTCCCCCCTCTCTCTTCCCCTCCCTCTCCCTCCCCCCTCTCTCTACCCCCTCCCTCCCCTTCTCTCTCTCCTCTCTCTCTCCCCTCTCTCTCCCTCTCTTTCCTCCCCCTTCTCTCTCTCCTCTCTCCCCTCTCTCTCCTCTGCCCCCTTCTCTCTCTCCCCCTCTCTCCTCTCCTTCCCCCCCCTCTCTCCTCTCTCCCCCCTCTCTCTCTCACCCCCTCTCTATCTCCCTCTCTCTCTCCTCTCTCCCCCCTCTCTCCTCCCTCTCTCCTCCCTCTCTCTCCCTCTCTCTCCCCCTCTCCTCCCCTCTCTCCCCTTGCTGCAGTGGCAGTTGCCAGGGGGTGTATACATGCCTCGACCATGACGCTTTGCTTTACAGCTGCAGTAAGAATGATACCCTTGACGCACACACCAAATATGACCCATCCAAGTTAAAAGGGGTGTGCTGAAACTGCCCCATAACTGCTCAAGTTGCGGCGTAATTGTCAGGTATTTAGGTGATTGAAGCAGGCAGCGGGGAGGCAATATAACGCCTCCTCACCACCCGTCAGAAAAAAATCTAAATCCAGATCGCACTTTAAACAGAAAAGCAAGTGTAAACAAGACCTATCTGTGTAAAGAGAGAGAAAAGGGCTTTTTTTTTTCAAGAAAACTTTTACCCAGGCAGCTGAATGAGCAAAAACAAGGTTTTAGATCAGGTGTCTCCAAACTTTCTAAGCAAAGGGCCAGTTTACTGTCCTTCAAGTTTTAGGGGGGCCGGACTTTGGCCATTGGGAGTAGAAAATGCCCGCATCAGTGCCCCAACATTGGTTTTAATGGGAGAAATAGTGCCCCATTGTTGATATCAATAAGAAGAATAGTGCCCCGTAGGGGGATTGTGCCCTATCATTGGTGCCAGTTAGTGGTATAGTGCCCCAAGGGCCTGATAAAGGCAGACAAAAGGCCACATCCGGCCCCCGGGACATAGTTTGGAGACCGCTGGTTTAGATATTAGGGGAACAGGGGTATTGTCTGCCTGGCAATCCAGAAAGAACTGTCTCTCGGACCCGTGCAGACTGCTTTCCAACCTTTAGTGGTGCCTGATATATCATCCACAGTGAAATCGGGAACTTGGCAACAAATTATATTTCTCCCAAATTACTCTGCTCATCTACCCTAGTTTGGCCTATTTTTGTTATTTATGTGATTGAAAGTGGTTGAAGTTGCTGAAACTAGCCAGCCACCCATGGCAGTCTGAAGAAATTTGCGACTTCAAGGTCAATATTTGTTTATCTAAAGCTCACTACACACACTACAATATGATTGTTTCCTTTAAGCTGGCCATACACTATGCAGTCTGATTATAAAAGCTCCTTTAGAAGGACCATCAACTATGTGCAATAACATACCTAATTTAAAAAAATGTAATTGATTGTTTAGGTTTCTCCTCATGCTACATAGTTTTTGGTAACTCTAAGGAGGTGTAGGGATCATCTGCCCTCTACTTTCTGTATTTGTGTTTGACTGTGCTGCTTTGTATTTGGTTGTGCTGTTCAGCATTGTAGAGTTGATTGTGTGTATCACTTCCTGTCTCTGGGTTGCTGGGTTGGAGACCCCAGAAGGAGGAAATAGAGAGAGAGTCTGTCACACATGTACTGTCCATGTAGGAGCTGTTGGTGATCCAGACCAGAAGCAGGGATTATTAGGCAAATGTTTCTATGTTAATAGTTTTCTATTGTCATCCATAGCTCCTAGGTACATACATACACTATATTGCCAAAAGTATTGGGCCAGCCCTCCAAATCATTGGTGTTCCAATGTCCTACAAGACCACAGGAGTATAAAATCAAGCCCCTAGGCATGCAGACTGCTTCTACAAACATTGGTGAAAGAATGGGTCGCTCTCTCCAAGCGTGGTCCCGTGATAGGTTGCCACCTGTGCAATAAGTCCATTTGTGACATTTCCTGGCTACTAAATATTCCACACTCAACTGTTAGTGGGATTATAACAAAGTGGAAGCAACTGGGAACAACAGCAAATCAGCCACCAAGTGGTAGGCCACGTCACATGACAGAGCGGGGTCAGCGCATGCTGAAGCGCATGGTGCGCAGAAGTCGCCAACTGTCTGCAGAGTTAATAGCTAAAGACCTCCAAACTTCATGTGGCCTTCAGATTAGCACACAACAGTGCATAGAGAGCTTCATGGAATGGCTTTCCATGGCAGAGCAGCTGCATCCAAGCCTTACATCACCAAGTGCAATGCGAAGCGTCGGATGCTGTGGTGTAAAGCATGCCGCCACTGGACTCTAGAGCAGTGGACACGTGTTCTCTGGAGTGACTTCTCTGTCTGGCAATCCGATGGACGTGTCTGGGTTTGCCACTGGCCAGGAGAACGGTATTTGCCTGACTGCATTGTGCCAAGTGTAAAGTTTGGTGGAGGGGGGATTATGGTGTGGGGTTGTTTTTCAAGGGTTGAGCTTGGCCCCCTATTTTCAGTGAAGGGAACTCTTAAGGTATCAGCATACCAAGACATTTTGGACAATTTCATGTTCCCAAGTTTGTGGGAAGAGTTTGATGTGGGAAGAGTGGGAACATGACTGTGCACCAGTGCACAAAGCAAGGTCCATAAAGACATGGAGGAGCCAGTTTGGGGTGGAGGAACTTGACTGGCCTGCACAGAGTCCTGACCTCAACCCCATAGAACACCTTTGGGATGAATTAGAGTGGAGACTGCGAGCCAGGCCTTCTCGTCAGGACCTGGGAGAGGCAATTGCGGGACCTCAATATCATAGAGCCTCTATAGTAAATTTTGGAAAACAAGGTTTGGGCTCATTTTCCGCCTACGGCATCTCTGTGAGAACTGGAATGGTTTTTGCATGAAGAGTGGTATCAGATTCCATTATCCACCATTCAAGACTTCTATTTGTCAATTCCCAGGAGAATCCAGGCCTCCTTGGATGCCGAAGGTGGTCCAACACCATATTGGGTAACAATTTCATTCTTTTACCTGATGTGTCTATATCTTTGTCCAACCTCTGTATATTTGGTTATATGTGCACAATTCCACAAAGACTCCTATCGGGCCATTTGCTAATACCTGTTTGTGCATTGGATGTATGTACTGTTATTAATCTCTTCTTATATAAAGCTTGTATTATTTCTATACTGATGTACATATGGTTAGCACTTCTTCCTGGAAGCACTAGGATCGTTGGTTCAAATCCCAACCCCGACACCACCTGCCTGGAGTTTGCATGTTCTCCCTGTGCCTGCGTGGGTTTACTCTGGGTACCCCGGTTTCACTCCCACCCTCCAAAGACATGCTGGTAGGTTAATTGGTTCCCATCTTAATTGGCCCCAGTACATGTATGAATGTGAATTACGGGACCTTAGATTGTGTGCTCCTCAGGGGTTAGGGACTGATGTGAATGTACAATATATATGTAAAGCGCTATGTAAATTAACAGCGCTATATAAGTACCTGTAATAATATTTTTTAGACTTACTTGGATACAGGGGTGGACTGACAACTCATGGGGCCCCCAGGCAATAGCAGAGTTTCCAAATAGTCAGTCTGCCCCTGCTTGGATACAAATTCATTTAATCTGTTAGGTAGGTCCTTATTTTATATAGTTTTGGTAGATCTCAAGTTGATTGTACAGAAATTGTATGATCAGATTGTAGCATATATGGGCAGCACAGTGGCTAAATGGTTAGCACTTCTGCCTGGCAGTACTAGGGTTGTTGGTTTGAATCCCAGCCACGGCACCACCTGCCTGGAGTTTGCATGTTCTCCCTGTGCCTGCGTGGGTTTCCTCCTGGTACTCCGGTTTCCTTCCACATTCCCAAGACATGCTGGTAGGTTAATTGGATCCTGTCTAAATTGTCCCTAATATGTGTATGTATGAATGTGAGTTAGGGACCTTAGGTTGTACACTCCTTGAGGGTTAGGGACCTTAGATTGTACACCCCTTGAGGGTTAGGGACCTTAGATTGTACACCCCTTGAGGGTTAGGGACCTTAGATTGTACACCCCTTGAGGGTTAGGGACCTTAGATTGTACGCTCCTTGAGGGTTAGGGACCTTAGCTTGTACACCCCTTGAGGGTTAGGGACCTTAGATTGTACCCCCCTTGAGGGTTAGGGACCTTAGACTGTGCGCCCCTTCAGGGTTAGGGATCTTAGATTGTACACCCCTTGAGGGTTAGGGACCTTAGATTGTACGCCCCTTGAGGGTTAGGGACCTTAGATTGTACACCCCTTAAAGGTTAGGGACTGATGTGAATGTACAATATATATGTAAAAGTGCTGCATAAATTGATGGCGCTATATAAATACCTAAAATAAATATATCATGAGCCTGTAATTGTTCATAGAAAAGATCTGAAATAATCATTGCCAGTTGGTAGAGATGGAATTTCTCAGCTGTTGTTGCTCCTGCACAACACATATGCATTTGTCCTGTTGTTTTGGACTCGGTCACTTACAGACCATTCACCGTGATCTACCAGTGAGCCAAATTAATATAGAATTACGTACACGTGGAAGAAAGACACTGACACTGTTGCAGTTTGTCAACTTCCTAAAATTCTGTTTTATTGAGGAACTAACAGTATCATTTATAGGGCTTATGATGCAGGCAAAGCATATACATTGATTGGGTGAAAAGTCCACTGGGTTTCTGCGTGTTTTTCCATCCGTGTTGATATCTTCCAATCATTTTCCCCAAAAAGACTCATTCCCTTTTATGGGGGTTGTTTACATTAAAAGATACTTTTCTCCTAATGAGTCACCAAAGGTGAGACTCAGGATGAAGGCGCCATCTTAATTATCATCATTGTTCTGTCAACCTATATCTGATTGTTTACTTAAGAGAGTAAGGAATTTAAAGAGCAAGAAACAGATGACCACAAAACAGGAATGGTTTCACAGTCTATGGTACGTTTCCTTGAATGGTCTACAGCTGGCCTGAGTCTGTCTTATCATTCTGGTGGGAACTGGCCAAATCTACAGAAAAGCTGCATCCATCCGGGTACCAGGCCATGAGGGATATCCTGACCACATCTGACCAGACCAGGATGATGATACAGGAGGTCCAGTGATATTTCACACAAATGCGCATAAAGATTGCGTATCTGGTGAGTGCGCAGTCTTTATATTTTATCACCTGATGGTCCTTTACATTGGACGTCTGAAGATCATCCTGGATCTTAAGAGCACTCCTTCATTGGACTGTACCACTTTCCTCACCTCATAGCCACCATTCAGTGGCGTTACTAATTCACAGTCACCGTTTATTATTGTGTATTATTGGTGTTTTATCCATTATTTTGTCTAGATATATAGCGCTGCACCTCCCTCCCTTTTTACATATAAGAAACAGAAAGTAGCAAGACTATAAAATTGTCATTTTACTGATCATCTAATAAAACGTGGACTGTCTATCACAATCCACTACAATCCCCCCTTAAAATGGCTATTTTATTCCTGACTGTCCCTATGTCTTCTGATGTCCTAACTGCCTGGTGGCCCTCCCCTTGGAACTCTTTTAAGACGAATATAGAGCCCCTGAGTGGCTAATCCATCCTTAGAGTCTCGATACGTCCTGAGAAGGCCACAGTCAGGCACTGTCTTTCCCTGCTTATAGTTGTCTGTTGGGGGGGGAAAGTTGTAGCATTCCCTTTTTTTTTTTTTTTTTATAAGTCTGAAATATGATGATCAGGGGCCATGGTCTGTAAGGGAGCATAGGATTCCCTTTCTTCACGGGGGAGTTCAACATTATTATAGTTCAGGAATGTAGGGGAGATCTCGTTCACAGCTTTCGCTATTAGCCTCCTAATGCAAGGGATCACACAGCAGACTACTATTGCCATTAGAATGATAATACCCAGGATAACCACCCCTGCTTGGGCGAGGGCTTTCTGCCAGCCACTCAGCCATCCAAACCACTGATCCCAGGGATGTGTAATACCAGAGTTTTCCTTAAGTTCATTTGACAGGTCCTCCAACCTCTTGATGGCCAGTGTCACCTTCCCATTTGGGCCTGTGTTATCTGGGATATACGTACAGCAGGTCATGGTCTTTGGTATCATTTTACAGACCCCCCCCCTTTTTCAGCTAATAACATATCGAGTGTCATACGGTTTTGAAAGACCATGTTAGAAGTAGCCTCCAACTGCTCTGCTATCCCCTTTAGGGCATCTCGTGTGTAGTTTACAAACCGTTGTTGATTATAGTAGATGTAGTTTATCCAATCTACATTCTTGTTCTCAGTGATGAAGAGGAATAGGGATTCAAATCCTGCGGCCACCTGGTCTCTGGCCTTGAATTCATCGGGTACCCCCCTTGGGACTCCTATTGCGTCTATATAGACATGGGGGTCAAAACTCCCTTGTGGGGCACTTTGTTTCTGCTTGGTTGCACAGGGGGGGGGGGTTGGGCACCCCCTTAAGTAATGGATCTGAGAGGATGTGCAATGGCATTATGGCATTGGCAAGGGTACATTCCCCTCTCCATTTCCCTATCAGTCGGGTCCTAATCAGTAGCATTGTCCTGATTTCATCGTTTGTTGTCACCACGTGTTTTACATATACGTCTTTTCCCAGCAGAGGAGATTGTTCCTATTTAAGGAAGGATTTTTGGAGTGTCGCTCGCTCACTGTCACATGGATCACCTACGTTGGGTTTCTCCAGTGTTGTGGCTGGATTCCCAGGGTTGGCATTCGTGGCATCGCCGGCCAGCCTGCAGAAGGCAGACGATTTGGCAGCTGCGTTATGCTTCGCTGCCAGGCGATCTGTTCCAGCTTCTCTCTACAGATGTTATGTACTAACGTGTCAAAATAAGCTGAGTGTGAAAACCAGGCTGTGTAATTATGGAAACCAAAACCTGCGCCTCGTATGCTGCTCATAAACACGACTGTTATTTTGTCCTGACATAATTGCTGCTAAAAGCGCTGTGTGTACAGAAGTCCACTCAGCTGGGCCCGCCGCTCGGATTCTCGCTAATCTCTGTGTGTGCGCGAGTGGTTGTCAGAGAGATTATCCGGATAATAGCTGCTTCTCGTGTCTCCATGTAAAATATCAATAGTGTAATACCTGCTTTGACCCCAGGTCCATTAAATAAAACAGCCGCTGATCTTGTAGGATGGAAGCCCAGCGAGTGAAGTTCAGATGGGGAGAGGTAAGGAGAAGAGAAAGTGATTGAGATTGACATCTCATAGAAGACCAGGACCAGGGGCGGACTGACCATTTGGGAACTCGGGCACTGCCCGAGGGCCCTGGGTCAGTAGGGGGCCCCATGAGATGCCCCTGGTACCTTTTTCATAGGCTTTTTTGGGTGTGGGTGGGGACACAGGGGCCCCATGATCCCCTATTGCCCGGGGGCCCCATGGGTTGTCAGTCCGCCCCTGACCAGGACACGTTCTGGTAGAGCAGACAGATGAATTCATACTACAATGGACCAACAGCGCCCAGCATTGAAGACCAAAACACAGGAATAGGGAGTAAAGGAGGCCATACATGGACAACTTCACACCAATAGTACATAGAACCGCTCAGTGATCACCACCCTTCTCTGCCAATCCCTCCGCTGGCTTCTGATCACCCAATGAATAAAACTGAAAATATTAACAGTAGCGTGCAAATCCATCCACTTTTCTGCCCCAATCTACATCACCGACTTCATCTCAAAATATCAGCCAAACCGTTCTTTTTGATCCTTTTAAGTCTACATGCTCTCTAGCTCCCTTGCCATTTCCTCCCATGCTCACCTCCAGGGCTTCTCCAGTGCCTCTCCCATCCTTTGGAACTGCCTAAACCAAGTTCTGTCTCAAAGTCTCCTGCTCTCTAGCTCCCTCATCACTTCCTCAAATTCTCACCTCCCAGAGCCTCTCCCCATATTTGGAACACCTACTCTCTAACTGTCTTGTCACTTCCTCCTATGCTCACCTCCAGGACTTCTCCAGAGCCTCTCCCATCCTCTGGAACACCCTACTACAAAATCTGTCCCAAGATTTCTTGCTCTCTAGCTTCCTCATCACCTCCTTTTATGTTTATTTCCAGGACATCTGCAGAACTTCTCCCATCTTCTGGAACACCCTATTCCAATTTCTGTCCCAGGACCTCCTGCTCTATAGCTCCCCTATCCTTCTTCCTATGTTCATTTTTAGGACATCTTCAGAGCTTCTCCCATGCTTTGGAACATCCTACCACAGTATCTTTTCCAAGAACTTCTTCTTTCTAGCCTCCTTACCACCTATTCCCATATTCGCCTTCAGAACGTCTTTAGAGCCTCTCCTATCCTATGGAACACTCTACTTCAATTTCTGTTCCAAGACCTCCTGCTCTCTAGTTTCCTTGTCGCCTCCTCCCATGCTCCCCATTAGGGCTTCTCCAGAGCCTCTCCCATTCTCTGGAATACCCTACTCCAAAGTTTGTCCCAAGACCTCCTGCTCTATAGCTCTCTTGTCAACTCATCCCATGTTCAGCTCCAGGTCTTCTTCAGAGTCTCTCCCGTCCTCTAGAACACCTTTTTCCAGTTTCTGTCCCAAGATCTACTGCTCTATAGCTCTGTTATCACCTTCCGCCCATGTTCACTTCCTGGTTTCCTCCAGATCCTCTCCTATCCTCTAGAACAGTGTTTCTCAACCTTATTTCAGTCAAGGCACCCTTTAAAATTCTAAACAGTCCAGAGGCACCCTTTAAAATTATGGACCGTCTTGAGGCACCCCATTTTTAAATGAAACACTGATGGAGGACTCACAACAAAATTAGCTACAATGTCTAGGATGTACCCAATGCGTTCTGGGGATAGGTCTCCCCTTCTTCAGGGCTAAAAACAAAACTGCTGATGGAGGACTCACAGCAAAATTAGCTACAATGTCTAGGATGTACCCAATGCGTTTTGGGGGATAGGTTTCCCCTTCTTCAGGGCTGAAAACAAAACTGGTGATGGAGGACTCACAACAAAATTAGCTACAATATCTAGGATGTACCTAAGGCATATTGGGGGATAGGTCTCCCCTTCTTCAGGGCTGAAAACAAAACTGGTGATGGAGGACTCACAACAAAATTAGCTACAATGTCTAGGATGTACCCAATGCCTTTTGGGGATAGGTTTCCCCTTCTTCAGGGCTGAAAACAAAACTGCTGATGGAGGACTCACAACAAAATTTGTTATAAACCCAGGAGTAAGGTGAAAATGGGGTTGGTGATGTCAGCGTAGCCTGGCCACAGTGAATGCAGAGGACAGAATCTGACCAGCCAGATTCATGGACTTTCTTTCAATTTGGGATCAGTTTGGGTTGCCCCCATGCCTAGCATGAAATTGCCATATTTCTAGGTATTCCTGGAAAGTAGTAAATAAGATGAGCAGTGGGACCACCTCTTAATCACTACCTGCTGCAATCCCCCCCCCCCCCCCCAATCCCACATTGAATATAACAGATTATATCAAATCTAGGGACTAGAAAAAAATGGAAGGTTCTGAGGTTGCCTGTTTAAAATAAACCTGTCAGCAGATTCTTTTTTTTTTAATGTTAAGTGCACCTCCAAGTATTTGTTGCATTTTTTCAGTGTTTACAGTACTCCCCCCAGGCCATGCCTTCATCAGCTTTTCTACCCATAAAGACAGCACCATCTTTGTTTAGCCATCATGCACAGTCACCATCTACTTTCTGGACTGAGATGCTGGTTCGAAAATTAGACAATCATATAAAGCTTGGTGCCTGTTCAGTTCTTGGATGTCTTTACAATTGTCTGGCACAGGTCAGCCCCTGCTGCTGTCTCTCACCTTGCAATTGGCTACAAAGTTACAATGTTGCAACTTATCCAAAGTCACTGATGTAGGGATAACTTTTTAATTATAAAAGGTGGACTCCTCTGAAAAATGATACTGTTGTTATATATTGTGACATGTCAGGAATTTATCGATGCAGACTTGTAAAATTACTGACAGATCCACTAAATAATCTGAGATGGAGTTTTAGCAGTAATAACCTGTTAATAAAAATCAATGTAATGCAGGAAAACAAATATGTTTGACTTGACTTTTATAAATGGAAAAAAGATGTAAAACAGTAACAAAAAAGGGGAAATATATACAGTTGTGCTCAAAAGTTTGCATCCCCTGGCAGAAATCATGACAGTTTGGCATTTATATTGGAAATATGACTGGTCCTGACAAATAAAAAATGTCTTTTATTTAAGGATAGTGATCATATACAGCCATGTATTATCATGTAGTTGTCTTTCTCCTTTTTAATTCACAATGGTTAATTTCCCACATCTGTGGTTTTTTAAATTGCAATTAGTGTCAGTGTATAAATGGTCAGTGAGTTTGTTAGCTCTCACATGGATGCACTAAGAAGGCTTGATACTGAGCCATGGGGAGCAGAAAAGAACTGTCAAAAGACCTGTGTAACAACGAAATTGAACTTTATAAAGATGGAAAGGTTTTAAAAAGAAATTCAAAGCGTTGGATATTCCACTCAGTACTGCTCAGTCACTTATTAGGAAGAGGAAAATTCAGTGATCTCTTGATACCAGGCCAAGGTCAGGTAGACCAAGGATGATTGCAGCCACAAGTGCCAGAAGAATTGTGTGGGATACAAAGAAAAACCCAGAGGTGACCTCAGGAGAAATACAGACTGCTCTGGAAAAAGACAGCATGGTCGTTTTAAAGGAAGACAATACAAAGATACAAACTTTTGAGCACAAATGTATCCCCCCCCCCCCCGTTATAAATAGATTGTTGTGGGCAGGCTTTGTCAGTAACACCGGCCAATCAGAAGCCATTGCTGGGTTCTGTATAAATGGCCCCTGCATCTTAAACTGGCTGAACCACAAGTCCCAGCATCCCATTGCTGCAGCAGCATTGAATCCAGTAAGCAGAATCAGGTCACCAGCTGCTGTGGAACTACAAGTCTCAGCATGCCTTATAAATGTACTGTGAGAGGCAGTTTAAGCAGCTTTTTCTCTGCCAGGCCTCCTCCTATTAGAACTCAGCCAGATACTCTTTCCATCCTCCCCAGATTTTGTGTGATGTGCTGCCTAGAGAAAAGCGAAGAGCCCCACTGAGCTCGGCAGGAATATAAAATGTCATTGGATACCCTTGTAAGATGAAGGACCTCCGCCCTTCCAACAGAGACCAGGAGAGCCGACCCCTCCATGTGGAGTTTTCTGTGTTCCTGAGATAAAGATCCTGTTATTATCCTCATTACCTGCAATTTCCCGCATATCCGAGTATAATAACATGCCAGCTTCGTGCTCTGTGCCCTTCACTGTCTACTATAGGAAAATCCATAACTGGGACACATAATCCTTCACATGTATGTATAGCCAAGCTCAGGCATCATCACAGTGCAAGTGATGGCACTCCAAATGTCAGCATCATAGGAGCCTCATTCTTCCCTCAATACTTTATACATTACAAAGAATGAAGATGCTTCAACCTTGAGAGCCTCTGGAGCCGTTCCTGCGCTGCATACCTTTCCTGTATAGCTGCACATGGGGCACCAGAAATATTATATATATATACAGTTGTGTTCAAAATAATAGCAGTGTGTTGAAAAAAGTGAATAAAGCTGAAAATCCTTCTAATAGCTTTTCTTTCCATCCGCACAAATACATTGGGAACACGACACATTCTATTCCAAATCAAAACATGAAGAAAAATATATCAAATTTGTGTTGTTCCTCTAAAAAAATTGAAGAAAAGTGAATATTAGACTGTTCAAAAAAATAGCAGTGTTTGTATTCTTCTTTACAAACTCAAACATTCACTATATAAACTGAGAAATGTTTGAAGATTTTGCTTTCCTTTGAATCACTTAATGAATATTTGGTTGTAGTCGCACTGTTTCTGAGAACTGCTGTATATCTGTGTTGCATGGACTCAACCAACTTCTGGCCCCTGTGATCAGGTATTCCAGCCCAGGATGATTGGATGACATTCCACAGTTCTTCTCTATTTCTTGGTTTTGCCTCAGAAACTGCATTTTTGATGTCACCCCACAAGTTTTCTATTGGATTAAGATCCAGGGATTGGGCTGGCCACTCCATAACATCCATCTTGTTGGTCTGGAAGCAAGATGTTGCACGTTTACTGGTGTGTTTGGGGTCGTTGTCTTGTTGGAACACCCATTTCAAGGGCATTTCCTCTTCAGCATAAGGCAGCATGACCTCTTCAAGTATTCTGATGTATTCAAACTGATCCATGATCCCTGGTATGTGATAAATAGGCCCAACACCGTAGTATGAGAAACATCCCCATATCATGATGCTTGCACCACCATGCTTCACTGTCTTCACAGTGTACTGTGGCTTGAATTCAGTGTTTGGGGGTCGTCTGACAAACTGTCTCCGGCCACTAGACCCAAAAAGAACAATCTTACTTTCATCAGTCCACAAAATGTTGCGCCATTTCTCTTTAGGCCAGTCAATGTGCTCTTTGGCAAATTGTAACCTCTTCAGCACATGTCTTTTTTCCAACAGTGGGACTTTGCGGGGGCTTCTTGCAGATAGCTTGGCTTCACATAGGCCTCTTCTAATTGTAACAGTCCTCACAGGGAACTTTACACCTTCTTTCATCTTCCTGGAGCTGATTGTTGGCTGAGTCCGCACCATTTTGGCTATTCTTCTATCCATTCGAATGGTAGTTTTTCGCTTTCTTTCACGTCTTTCAGGTTTTGGTTGCCATTTTAAAGCATTTGCGATCATTTTAGCTAAGCAGCCTATCATTTTCTGCACTTCTTTAGATGTTTTCCCCTCTCCAATCAACTTTTAATCAAGGTACGCTGTTCTTCTGAACAATGTCTGGAATGACCCATTTTCCTCAGAATTTCAGAGAGAAATGCACTGTAACCAGCATGTACAACATTTGCTGCCTTCCTTCCTTAAATAAGGGCAATAATTGTCACCTGGTTTTCAAAGAATGAATGACCTCACTAATAGAACTGCACACTGCTATTATTTTGAACATGCCCCTTTCAAATAGTGATTCAATGACACAGAATCAGCAGCATGCATGTCATGACTGTTGGGTCTGTTGGATTTCTATTACTCTACTACACCTGCTAGTAAATTATTTGCCATGTAGAAATATCATTTCCACCAAAAACAGAGATTGATCCGGTTAGTGATGTCTGACTGCTATTATTTTGAACATGACTGTATATGTATTAGATGCAACGCTAAAACAAATAATGCAGCATAATGAAAAATATATTATGACAAAAATATAAATGCAGAGTTATATGTCACCAATAGGTGAACAAAGTGAGTAATCGAATATAATGAGAATAATGTCCCAAAAAAGAGTGAATAAAGCCCCTGTGGGGATCCAATGAGATCCTATTGTGAATACGTGGGGAACTGATCCGAAGTGGCAGATGATGAGTGATTAGGTAAATGAATGAATTGCGCACTCACCAGAAGTGCGTAAGTACACGCATTTGAGATAGCTTGTCTCATCAGGTATAGCTCAGGTCATCTGCTTCCCAATAGGGTCAGGATCCTGTACATCTTCTGGTCACGTCTAGGGTAGGGTGCTCAGAAGACCTTCATGCATATCATCATCAGGGGTCCCTTTAAACGCAGATTCTGCAGATGGAGGCTCTCAGTGAAGAGACCTGGTAAGCCCAGCACCCTATGATGATGTGCATAGCACGAAATGCGTCAGAGGGCTACAGTAACTGGACATCTAGCCACCGCTGGTGGCCATCCTGAATTATATATGGTCGGTTTTTTCTTTTTACTATTTACCTGTTTAAACCTGTTGGAAAATAAACAATCATCTACGTTATCACACTATGTGGTGTCCCTTATTGGGCTCTCTTCACTGAGAGCCTCCATCCGCAGAATCTGCGTTTAAAGGGACCCCTGATGATGATATGCATGAAGGTCTTCTGAGCACCCTACCCTAGACGTGACCAGAAGATGTACAGGATCCTGAACCTATTCTGAAGCAGCTGACCTGATACCTGAGGAGACAAGCTATCTCAAATGCGTGTACTTACGCACTTCTGGTGAGTGCGCAATTCATTCATTTACCTAATCACTCGTCATCTGCCATTTCGGATCAGTTCCCCACGTATTCACAATAGGATCTCATTAGATCCCCACTGGGGCTTTATTCACTCTTTTTTGGGACATTATTCTCATTATATTCTATTACTCACTTTGTTCACCTATTGGTGACATATGACTCTGCATTTATATTTTTGTCATATTACATTGTTCATTATGCTGCATTATTTGTTTTAGCGCTGCACCTAATACTTATATATCTTTTGGAAGGTTTATTTGGTTGCCTTTTTGGTGTCCTAGCGGCTATCCATTATTTTCATGTAGCGCTCGCATACCATCCTTTGTTTATCCATATATATATATGTACATATATATACATTTGTATCCTGTATAGCTGCACATGGGGTACAAAAATGTCATGTGTATACATGTGGATATACCCATATGGAAGAAAAATATTTTTGAAATATAATTTAAAAATATTCTTTCCAAATGTATTGACATATATTTGAAATGCTACAATTTTGGCCATATTCAATATATACATATATATATATATATATATATATATATATATATATATACTGTATGTTGAAATGCATTTTTATTACAAAATATATGAAAAAATATATTTTTAAAAATATATATTTTTAAAATATATTCTTCAGATTTTTTTTATTTTTAAAAACAGTTTTCATATATCTTGTAATAAAAATGCATTTCAACATACAGTGTGTGTGTGTGTGTGTATATATATATATATATATATATATATATATATATTTTTTTTTTTATTAAAATATATTTTGAAATATATTGAATATGGCCAAAATTGTAGCATTTCAAATATGTAAATATATTTAGGAAGAATATTTTTAAAATACATTTCAAATATATTATTCTTCCATGTGGGTATACTGTGTGATATATATATATATCACACAGTATACCCACATGGAAGAATGATGTATTTATTGTTTTTGCAAGGACAGTACAGTGAGCATAACTTATTGCTCCACCAAAGAATAATTCAGCAACTTCAGACATTTTTTTTTTTTTTTTTAAGAAAGACCTGCACTATGCAGTAGAAATTAAGATTTGTCTGTGCTCAGGTCCAAAATAGTTTCCATATGTACAACACATGCTAAGACTTGTATATTAATAGCAAACATTTGCTTAAAATAAAAGGATCCTTAGTTCACCTATATTGAAAAACATGTTCAAGCTGGCCAACTTCATCAAAGTGATCCCTCTCTGTCCTGCAGTGCCAGGACAAGGTTATCCAGTGCCCAGGGCAAAGATGCCAAATTACCCCCCCCCCCCCCCTTTCCTGATGTGAACCTTAGGGGATCCTATGCCCAACAGTCACTCACTTATCAAAATCACTGCCATTGTCACTACTCCTGTCAGCCTTGTAACAGGAGGAAGGTGCCCTCTCATCCCTACAGTAAACCACTGTGCCCAGGGCAGCCGCTCCTTCTGCCCACCTCTTGTCCCAGCCCTGCTGGCCAGTCCCTACTCCACCTTGCAGATTGCCAAGCTCTTTCTTGCTAAATAGCAAATTCTTAAGACCATGGTCATATAGTACCAATATGGGGCAATATTGGTAAAATAGAGATTGGTAAAATTCTATTTGGGTTCCGTAGCATGGAGGCTTCATACAGACCGGGGAGAAGAAAGGGAGGTTGGGTGAAGTCTCCACTAATAGGTGTAGGTTTTGTGGATAGCAAGCACACTGATTGTGCGGGTGTGCTCCAGGCTTTTTGTTGGGGGGTTGACTAGCGATCAAGGCTCCATCCTCCCAAAAAGTGTATGTAGCTGTGTATATATATATATATATATATATATATATATAATCTGGAGCACTTCCTGTACTGTGCACCTTTCCTGTATAGCAGCACATGGGGCACCACAACTATTAAAATGTATGTCCAGCCAAAACTTTATTTTTTGCAGAGAGGGAAAATTGCAAACTACCACACAGAAGTATACTGTAAATGCTGTTCTTTAGTAAAGTAGGAGAAGGCTGGAATCCCTGCTATAATTTCATTGCTGTGTTCCGAAAAGGCACTTTGTAACCCTCTGGAGACAAAGCCAAGTACACCAGAAACACCTTCATTTTTCCTTCCTTATCGATTGCAATGCAGCCAATGGGGAAGCTGAAATTTTGAGGAAATTAAAACTCTCAATTTTGCTCATCTCTTCTAATGACTCACCTTGATCTGTATTCCTGCACATTACAGATCTTTATTCCTACCTGTCCTACTGGACTCCTTTTACATCATTGCTGCCACCCATCTAACATAACAGAATCTGACTTCAGCTAATAAGTATTTTCCCTCTGCCAGTCGCCCCAAACAGTCCCCGCCAGGATCCATTCTCCAGAAAATTAGCAAAGCGAAGGCTCCGAAATGTTTTGTTTTCTTAGCCGGAGAACATTTGGAATTTTGCAGACTCTTGGAGAGTCAAAGCCAGGAAGCTGAGAGGGTGTAGGTGGCTTGTTAAAAATGTAGGAAAGGATTGAGGCCTCCACTTGCCAGTGTTCTGGGGTTTCTTCGTGTTTCCTCCTTCCCACGCTGCAGCAGTTCTGGGCTGTGAGTCAGGTAACCCCTTCCATGCCAGCTTGCTTTTGTGATGTTGTCTGTTGGGTTAGACGCTCAAAAGGTGGCCATAATTCTTCCACCAGGTTACAAGGGTGGTCATCATCTGAGGTTACTTCTGATGACCAAACATATGGCTTGAGCCTGGTCCATGGCTAGAACCAGATGCTGCAAAGCTACTACATGCTTCCATATGTTTGAACAAGTTCAGAGAGGCAGCAGCCAGGGGTAACACCCAGCCTGGTCCATGTCCCGCTGACAGAGCCAGGCCGTTAACCACAACAAGTTTTCAGCTCCAAGAAGTAATAGGTTTTTCTTCTCGCCATCTTTTAGGGACTTGCACAATAATCAACAGTTGGGTGGACTCCACGAAGAGGTCTTTACTGGTGTACTGAGCGGCCCCACCACACTGTAAGTAATGGGATTCTCTAAATTAATTATAGTAAATGTCTCAGATTTTGGGGCCACTGTCAGACTCCTGAATGATTGATTCTAGTTATCCGAATAGTCATCTTTTATCTGTCTGTCTTGCTCACTGCTCCTCCTGGTTCATTCTCTATTTTCCTTCTTTGCTCTCTCTTCATGTCTCTCCGCCCAGTCTTAATATGTTAAAGGGGAACTTCACTCTGCAAATGAAGGTTTGGTTCTTGCCTCTGCCTCCAGCCCCCCCCCCATCCCTCCATAATATTGATAGGAAGTTTTTTGGTGGTCTTTCTGGGGTTTTTTTTGTTTCTTTTTTTCTGGCGGCCCCATCCTCCGCCATTATTCTGACCTAGACCAGAATGATATGTTCGGGTTCTGCAGCCCCTTGGGATACCAAGGAGAAATATCCCATGGGACTGTGGAGGCCATTTACAGAACGTCCAAATGGCAGAAGTTCTGAATCATTGGGGGCTGTGCTACCTGAACCAGCAGAACAGGACCAAGATGGTGGAATGGGACATAGGAATGGACAATGATGGATCCGCTGGGCAGGTAAGTGCATATTTTAAATTTAACTCAACATAACAGGTAATGGGGAACAAAGGGGTGAAGTTCTGCTTTAAAGTTGTTTCTGCCTTTAGATCTATTATTTTTCTACTTACTGTGACAGACTGCATGACACCCTGACTGGGTATCTACGCCAAACTACAGCTTCCTCCTCTCTGGAACTAGAATATAGCAATTTCAGCCCAAACCTCCCTAATTACCAGACAGAACCAATGTTAGAGTAAAACAGGACTGACTTTATTAAAGTGTTACTAAACTCACAACAGTAAAATCAGTCTGTATATGCAGTAAAGCATGCTTGTTATATTTACTGTGGAACCAAAGGGGTTAATCCTCTCCATTATGTAAAAAAACTGTTTTGATCCTGTCTTCTCTGATCCTCCCCTTCTTCCCAGTCCCCAATCCATCTGCTGATAGTACAGATCCTTGGGAGACACTCTGCACATGCTCAGTTTGGTGTGTATTGCTAGAGAGGTTTTTTTTTTATTATTTGGGAAGGTGCATGTGATCAGCACAGGGCCAATCAGCACTGTCCAGACAGAGGGTCAGGGGTCATGCAGCCTCATAGGACAGTTAGAGGAGAATGAAAGCTCCTCCAACAGGATTAACCAGTGCTCGGCCGGACACTGATTGTAGTCACAAGACTGCTATATACTGTTGATGAGAAAAGGTATTTGGCAGTTTATATTTACTAAAGTAATTGCATGTCCATGTTCTGTGTACTGTGGGAGACAGACAAAGTAAATGCAGAGTCCTGGGTTTAGTAACACTTTAAACAGCACAGCATTTATACACAAAAACCTTCCCCCTAGACAGGTATGACACACATTACAAGTCACAGGAGAAAATTACATGACATAAACATATAAACAATCAAATACAGGGAAACAATGGATTCCTTCCCGGCACCTAGCAGTCTGGACTCTGGAGGTGATTAAACAGTGAGAAAGTGAGAGCTTATAACCTAAACATAATTACAGCAAACAATAGTTTGCCAGACACCTGTAATGGAAAATAGTTTCTTAACCCCACATATGCTGGAATTTTCCCCCAGCAGATAACACATTGCACCAGGATAACAGTTCCACTATGCACAGTATGCCAAGGAGTCCCAGAAACCGTCCCTCCAGCCCTAGTTGCATGGAAAGGGTAGCTGGTATAAGTCACTGCCAGCCAGGTACCCATGGAAGTGATATATCCATCTTGGGGGAAAAGGTTCCTTGTAACCACAAGAGGAGGTTCTCCTTAGTCCTGGGTCCATACTCAGTTGGGAGGAGGCTGGCCCCCAGGCCCATTGGTGGTTTCCGTGACAAGTTCCAGTGAAATTGCACAACAGTCGTCCACTCGGTGGACAGGAAAGTCTTAGATGTACAGTTTATTTTATTATAAGTGGACTTTGAGTAAGATTCATTGAAGCCAAGTTCCAGCTAACACTTTTTATGCAATTATGGCAATGGTTTTTCAGTACTGCAGATTATATGACTAAATTCTAATCACCGGATAGACTGAAGATTGCACTTTTATATACTTAGGGACATCTCAAGGACAGCCGTCTCATCCCTCCCCTCCAAGGGGCTGGAGAACCTAAGGCATCTGTTGGCCAGGAGTACCTGGTACCTGAAGAAACTCCCCCCTCTGAACACCTTTGTTCACCTAGAGATAGCTGACCTGTTTTACCCCAGCCATTGCTGTGCCTTTACCAACTGGACCAAGAAGAAGAGGTGAGTGACCAGCAGATAGCTAAGTAAGATAACATGGCACTTCACATTTTTGCACCCATTGTTGAAGACACTTTACCTGATTTGCGGTCAAGCATTATAGCTTGGTCACTGACCTGCTTCTGTCTACCAAAGGAGCATTCCCCACATTATTGAGGTCATGGCTTTGTTCATTCTGCTGTTTCCTCTTGTCAGCAAGCTTGCAGTATTAGACTGAAAGTACTCTACAATTCCGAAAAAACCTGATCGGCTCCCAGTATTGCCCCTCCCTCTCTCAGTTCAGCAGTGCAGGGGTCTACAGCAAGCTAAAGATGGAATTATGTATATTATGCAACAGCAATCATCCGAAAAGTCCTTTTAGATCAATTCTTCCCTTCCAAACATTCAGATCTTCAGAGATTGCTTGTATTGCCCATGGACATTCAACAACTTCCATATCTATACATATTCAGATAGGTAACCATCCTGTGGCTATTCTGTTTCAAATGCAAATATATGCAATGTCATACCTCTTAAGACTCAGTCTGTGTTATATGGCAACTTGCTGACTTGGCACCATCCACAGGCAGCTTAACACCTCAGTAAGACACAGAAGATGAATCCAATGCCATTTTATTTTAGTAAAGAGGATGTTGTTTTAATCTTTTGAAGTCTAAGAAGACACTGACTTTCCTAAGCCCTGTCTCTGCAATGAAATTAAACTAACATGAGAAAAGCAGGGAGGGTCAAACGGGGACTGTACTAACTAGCTCTAAACCAGAAGAAAGAACAGGGGAACATGCCAAATACAACAAACAAGGCAAAAAAAAGGCTGCTGCAGCAGGTTGGGAATGCTCACCTAGATAAAGTTGTACCTCTGCTCGATAAAATGTTAGTTTCTATGTCCACTCATTTGTGTAGCTGAATCATTTACTCTTGTACCTGCAGTGATCTGGAGGCCTTTCTATGCAACCGGACATCTGTGCAGAACACCCACAAGAAGCGTTCTTTGAGGACCTACACAGGCATTGGCCCGTACTTCCAAGACTACATGGATGGAGATTCTGACCAGACTGAGAATAACAAATTTGCAGACTTTCACAGCAGCAGGCATTACTCCGTCTTCTATGAGGACCAGGGGGAAGAAGAGGTGGGCTTTGGGCAGGAGATAAAGAACGTCCAGGAGCATTATACGCAAGCTTTCGAGAATCATTATGAGTATATTATCTGTGGCGGCAATGAGAAGTTGGTGTGTACTCCGGAACCTGATGAGTTCAACCCATGTGAGGACATCATGGGGTACAACTTCCTGCGGATCGTAGTGTGGTTTGTCAATCTCCTAGCCATTTTGGGCAATGCGTTTGTCTTGTTCATTCTGGTCACAAGCCATTACAAGCTGACTGTGCCCCGCTTTCTCATGTGTAACTTGGCTTTTGCTGACTTCTGCATGGGCATCTACCTTCTCCTCATAGCCTCAGAGGACCTCCACACCCGCTCCGAATACTACAACTACGCCATTAACTGGCAGACAGGAGCAGGCTGTAACACAGCAGGGTTCTTTACTGTCTTTGCTAGCGAGCTCTCGGTCTACACCCTGACAGTCATCACTTTGGAGCGTTGGTATGCAATAACGTTTGCCATGCGCCTAGATCGCAAGATTCGCCTCAGACACGCCTCGTTCATTATGCTGGGTGGATGGGCCTTCTGCTTTTTTTTGGCTCTTCTGCCATTGGTTGGGATTAGCAGCTATGTGAAGGTCAGTATCTGCTTACCGATGGACACAGAAACAGTGTTGTCCCAGGCCTACATCATCTTTGTTTTAATGCTCAACATCATAGCGTTCATTATAATCTGTGCTTGCTACATCAAGATCTACATCACCGTACGAAACCCCCACTACAAATCTGGGGACAAAGACACAAAAATCGCAAAGCGCATGGCGGTTCTCATCTTCACAGACTTCCTCTGCATGGCGCCAATTTCCTTCTATGCCTTGTCTGCTGTAACGAACAAGCCACTCATCACAGTATCCAACTCGAAGATCCTTCTGGTGCTCTTCTACCCCCTTAATTCCTGTGCCAACCCTTTCCTGTATGCCATCTTTACCAAGGCCTTCCGAAGAGATGTCTTCATTCTTCTTAGCAAATTCGGCATTTGTGAACACCAAGCCCAGGTGTATCGTGGACAGACTGTGTCGGCAAAAAACAGCAGTGGCTCTTATGGTCCAAAAAGCAGCGGCAGTACTGGACAGACTCTGGCCAACGTTCCCGACTTCCTTAGAAAAGAGCAGTCAGTACCGGGAACTCAGATGGGCCTACTTGATAACAACTGCCAGACTGTGTTGTAAAAAAACCTTTGCATTAACCAGTGCTAATTTTGAGCGCCAGTTTAGGGTTTCAAGACGAGACGTTCCATGTGACGACTAAGCATTATCAGAGGCGTACGTTTGGGCACAAAAGGACATTTGATAAGATGATGGATTGCACGGTGTTCTCTTTAGGGGCATTCCCGGTAATATACTTTATTGGGAGTACACTGTTTGGGTTTGTGCCTTGGACAGCTTTAGTGGGCTCTACGACAGTTTTTGGGAATGAATCAACAAGGGTCCGACCACCAGATACCCTATGCAGAAAAACAAAATGTTATAGCCTCAAATTATGCTGAGAGGTGGAAATTGAGGACATGATACTTTCTGTAAATATCCATTATAGCTTCACAGAAACTGTCTTACTAAAAATAAACCTTTTCCATTTGTTTTACTGTCTTCAGAACGTTCTTTTTCCCCCATCTCAGACATCATCGTACCATGAAAGGCCACCTTGATTGGACAGCATCCTGCTGAGGGATATGGATTATCCATATACAATTTCAGCTGCGCAAATTTATTTTTCCATAAGAAAACTAAAATCCAACACCCTCTTTTCCAAACATCTCACTAAGGTTTTATTGCAGTCCTGCATCTCCTGAGCAGCGAAGTTATATCAGGCGGTGGAATGGTCAGGAATGGGGCGAACTGCAGATGGTTCTTGGAATTGGAAGGTATGGAGGGGCAACATTTAATCAGATTTCACATCAACATCTCAGCTTAAAGACCACTCCAGATATGACAAGAAAAAATATATATTGATTTCAGTTGAGACTCATTTCAACTGCCAGGTGAATATGGAAAGTACTGTGACTCGCTCGACAGCGCGCTGAAAAAGGCCAGATGCTGTCTATAGCTGAAGAGTTTATATTGGATATGCACACAGTAAAGGTCATATTTTGTACAAGCTGAATTCTGATGGTAACACTTAGAGCTGATATATTGCAGACAGATCCAACAAGACCATTCCAGCCAATCAGGTTTCATCTTCCAAATGAAACAACACTGTGATTGGCTGCCATAGGCAACAGTTACCAATCGTAGAGTCATAGCTCTTGATTGGAGATGCAACTGGAAGAAGTTGAATTGTAGACTATTTAAGATTAAAATTTAGTAATCAGTTGTGGAATTTTGGAGGTATTATTGTATTTTATTAAAATCCTAAAACCCCAAATTCATGGCAGAAAATGGTAAAAAAAAAAGGGTCAGGAGTGTTCAGTTTTAGCATAAGCTCAATAATGATTGGTTCTCTTAAAAAAGTTCAAAGGTACATGCATACATCTGTTTTGATACATTGTCTTACATATAAAAATCCCTCTTGCTGCATCTTCAGTGTAGTTTGTACTAAAAGGACAGAGATTCATTCTAACCCATGTAAAGCTTTCCTAGCATGCAGCATGTGAATGTAGCCTGAGACCCTGGGTATACAAGGTCCACCCACTACCTGACACCCCGAATGGGTATCTCTGCCAAACTACAGCTTCTTCAAGTCTGGAACCAGAATTTTGCAAATTTACCCCCAAGCATCAGACAGAAGCAATGTTGGAGTCAAACAAGGACAAAACGTTCCCCTAGACAGGTATGGCCCACATTACAAGTCCCAGGAGACAATTACATTACAGAAACAAATAAACAAACACAAGAAACCAGCGGATTCCTTCCCGGCACCTAGCAGTCTGGACACTGGAGGTGATTAAACAAAGCGAGAGCTTATCACCTAAACCTACTTACAGCAAACAATAGTTGATGCCAGGAAACCGGAAACAGAAAACAGTGGCATCGCTATGGGGGTGCGGACCACACCCAGGTGACACCTGCCAGAGGGGTGACCCCTGCCTGGGCACTGCCCAGGGGCCCTAGATGCATGGGGGGCCTTTTCAGTTTCCTCCCTGCAGTTTCCCTCACTTTGGCAGACTTTTTTTCCATTTCCTTATCTTTCGCTCACATCTTCAGCTGTCTCCATCGCTCGCTCTACTCGGCATCCTACTTTCCGCCTTTGCCACTATCCCGTCCTGCACCCTTTCTTCCCCACACTGAGCCATCCATCTCTACCTATTCCATGGCCCCTCTCTCTGATGGATTGTTCTGCTAATTTCCAGCCTCACTCCCCCCCCCGCCACTTTCTCCATAATAGTCCTTCCAGTTCACTTTCCCTCACTCCCCCCTCATCTGCTTGTTCTCTGGAGGGACTTCATCTTCATACAGGTATGTCCCGGCATACACAACAAACACTGCATATGAGTGGAATCCCCCACCCTGCACACCCCCACATTATTTATTTCCTATTCAATGGAGATCTCTCCCTCTCCCCCTCCCCCTCCCCCTCCCTGCCAGCCCCTTTGCTTTTGCTATACTATGGTTATTCTTCACTAATCAACAGTATTCCCCATGCTCATCACTGACCAGGGGCAGACTGACAACTCATGGGGCCCCCGGGCAATAAGGGATCATGGGGCCCCTGTGTCCTTGTCCACACTCAAAAAAACCTATAAAAAGGTACCAGGGGCATTTCATGGGGCCCCCTACTGACCCTGGGCCCTCAGGTAGTGCTCGAATGGTCAATCCGCCCCTGTCCCTGACCATCCCTCTCCGGTCTCCTTGACACCCTCCCCTCCTGCTCCCCTTTCCTTCATGCTAGCACAGATCCCCCTTTTTTATTCCCTATACAGACCAGGATCCCCCAGTTCTTCTCTACCCATCCCCCATCTCCCCCCCCCCCCACACACACTCCTTCTCCCTTACCCCATGGTTCCCAGTCCAATCCCAATTTTTTTGCAGGGGTTAAGGAAGAACACTGAGGTGGGGCATCTTACTACTGCTGCTGCTTGTGTGGGCAGGATGTGTATGGCACTGATCCCTGCTGTCCCTCCTCTCCTATTCATTCCAATGTGATCGGCGCAGCACACATCCGCTCATACAAGCAGCAGCGGTAGTAAGATGCTCCTCTTCTGGGTCCTTACTAAATCCCCGGAAAGCAGCAGAAGGGAGCCATAAACTATGGAGGGGAAGGTAGAGTAGGGAGATGTCATTCCAATTCAGTGACAGCCTGCCAGAATAGGAAAGATCTGTGACAGCAGCTTCCCTGCGCAGCTCTGCTTGTGAAGACCATCTCTGTATTAAATATTACTGCACCCTATACCCTGCCCTCCTGTCCCCTGTACTGTGTCCACTTACCCTCCAAACCTGTACTGTTCCTCCTGCTGGCTCCTGTATTGCGGGCTTCGTACTACTGTACTGTACCCTACTGACCCCCCAATACTGTGCCCTCCTTTCCCCTTCCCGTACTGTACCCTCCTTCCCCCCATACTATGCCCTCCTGACCCCCTGTACTGTGCCCCCTTGCCCCCTCATACTCTGCCCTTCTTTCCCTTCCCATACTGTACCCTCCTTCCCCCCATACTATGCCCTCCTGACCCCCTGTACTGTGCCCCCTTGCCCCCTCATACTCTGCTCTTCTTCCCCCCCTGTACTCTGCCCTTCCTGCCCCGCTGACCCCAATACTCTGCACTTCTGACACCGTGTCCTCTGCTCTACTGACATTTTATATTGTGTAGATATTTGTGACGATTAGTCCTTGATTTAGGGCATGTTTTCTTATCATTTAAAGTTGATCTTATTGAAAGTACTAAAAAATATACTGTATGTTTAATTCTATCAACTATTTATAGTTCAATTCTTGAGAGTAGGTGCGTAAATTGGGGCAGTCTGGTAGGGGCCCCAGTGCATTACTTTGCCCAGGGGCCCATAATACTATTAAGATGTCCCTGGTGGCAACATCAAGTAGTAAGTGGTATCTAACCTCAGTGGTGTCACTGTCACCCCTATCTGTGAAAGCACGCAGTTGGCAAGCCGGCATCGACCGCATCATTTACAGGGACCAGTTTGGGGTGTGCACCATGACCATGCACTGCCGGCTTGAAACTCGCCTGCTCAGCACCCTGCAGGGCACTGTGGAAGCCTAGACAGGAGAGAGTTTGATGTGCTAGCCTGCCCAGTGTCTACTGCCCTGTCCTGTTGTCCTTGTTGCAGCGGAAGGACTGAGCACTGTGGCAGGCTAGGGGGGAAGAGCCGCGATGATGCGCTAGCATGCTCAGTGCCTAGTAGCATATAGGAAAAAATCATTGGGGGGAGGGCAACACTATGTTTTACTGCAGCAGGTGACGCCAACCCTAGTGACGCCACTGACAGAAAATAAAGTTTCTTAACCCTGCATATGCTGGAATTCACCCCATTCACATAGTTCCACAATGCACAGTAAGCTAAGGGGTCCCAGAAACAGTCCCTCCAGCCCTAATTGCATGGAAAGGGTAGCTGGTATACATCACGGCCAGCCAGGTACCCAGGGAAGTGATATAACCCTCTTGGGGAAAAGGTTCCTTGTAACCCCAACAGGGCGGTCTCCTTAGTTCTGTGTTCATAGTTGGTGGGAAGGAGGATGGCCTCCAGGCCTCTCTAGGAGCCCAAGTCACTGTGGTTTCTGTGACACCTAAAAAAAAAATTTGCCTTCAGGTATTTGCTGTCCCTCAAGGCCCAGGTCTTCTGCCACCCACTGCCACTGATATAACTGTCCATTCAAGTTTAAATTTACTCTGAAAATGGCTTTTCTGAGAATTAAGCCTATTATTATTATTATACAGTATTTATAAAGCGCCAATAGTTCACTCAGCGCTGTACATTACAATGGGGGACAGAACATGTGACAGAACAATACCAATACAATGCAAAACATGAGGGGATCGAGGGCCCTGCTCTTTCGAGCTTACAATCTAGGAGGGAGGGGATGGTGGTACAGGAGGAGATAGCTGTGGGGGATGGAGTGGTAGGAAGAGTGGAGGAGGTCGGCAAGTTAGCAGGGGGTGGGGTAGGCTTCCCTGAAGAGGTGGGTTTTCAGGGTGCGCCTAAAGGAGAGGAGAGTAGGTGATAATCTGATGGGTTGGGGCAGGGAGTTCCAGAGGATGGGTGACACCCTGGAGAAGTCCTGGAGGCGGGCATGGGAGGAGGAGACCAGGGAACTAGAGAGAAGGAAGTCTTGTGAGGAGCGGAGTGTGCGTGCTGGACGGTACTTGGATATGAGGTCGGTGATGTAGTTCGGGGCAGTATGGTGGACGGCTTTGTACGTCAGTGTTAGGATTTTGAATTTGATCCGTTGCGCAATCGGAAGCCAGTGGAGGGATTGGCAGAGGGGGGTGGCGGAGATGGAGCGGTTGGAAAGGTGAATGAGTCTGGCAGCCGTATTCAGGGTGGACTGAAGCGGGGATAGCCAGCGGCGAGGCAGGCCAGTGAGGAGGGAGTTGCAGTAGTCGAGTCGTGATATGATGAGGGAGTGGATGAGCTGTTTAGTGGTTTCTGGGGTTAGGAACGTGCGGATTTTGGCGATGTTGCGGAGGTGGAGTCTGCATGAGTTAGTTAAAGATTGGACTTGGAGCTGGAAGGATAGGTTGGAGTCCAGAATAACAGATTGAGTGCTTCATTTATGGTGTATATTCATTGTAAAAATATTGTTAGAAGGTATTTTGTTGTAGTACTCATGGCAGGTTGCAGGCTTGTCCCTAAATGAACTGTGAGCTCCGGCAAACTCACAGGTGAAAAAAAAATTGTAAAAAAAAGTATTTTCTTAAAAAAAAAAAAGAAGAAAAGTTAATTTTTTTATCCCTCAATAAATCGAATTACCAGTTAGCTCTCCTCAGATTTAATTTTTTTACCTCTTTTTTTTGTTTTCTTAAAAAAAAATATTTTTTTGTTCATTGAATTGTCCATTTTGTAGAGTTGCATTAAAAAAATTAAAAGTGACAATATTCATGAAAAATCTCACAAGGCTTTGTCTGTGCCAAACACATTATTTTAGTGTCTTGATAAGTGGGACAAATTGCGGATTTGCATTTTTTATCTATAGCAGTACCAGTTTCAAAACTATGCCACATACTGTTCTTTTTCTTTTTGCCTTTAAAATATGTGGAAAAGAAAACACATTTTGGAAAAAACCTCCAAAGAAATCCTTCTTCCCCCAAAAATGTTTTTCTTTATAAGAAACGGCTTCTGTCTTGCCACTCTACCCCATAGCCAAGACATATGAAGAATACGGGAGATTGTTGTCACATGGACCACACAGCCAGTACTTGCCAGGTATTCCTGCAGCTCCTTAATGTTGCTGTAGGCCTCTTGGCAGCCTCCCAGACCAGTTTTCTTCTCGTCTTCTCATCAATTTTGGAGGGATGTCCAGTTCTTGGTAATGTCACTGTTGCGCCATATTTTCTCCATTTGATGATGACTGTCTTTACTGTGTTCCATGGTATATCTATTATGCCTTGGAAATTCTTTTGTACCCTTCTCCTGACTGATACCTTTTAAAAATGAAATCCCTCTGATGCTTTGGAAGCTTTCTGCGGACCATGGCTTTTGCTGTAGGATGCTACTAAGAAAATGTCAAGAAAGACCTACTAGAACAGCTGAACTTTATTTGGGGCTAATCAGAGGCACTTTAAATGATGGCAGGTTTGTACTGACTCCTATTTATCATGATTTTGAATGTGATTGCCTAATTCTGAACATAGCTACATCCCCAGTTATAAGAGGGTGTGCACACTTATGCAACCGCATTATTTTAGTTTTTTATGTTTACTTCCCCCCCTAAAAGATTTTAGTTTGTTTTTCAATTGACTTGTACAGTTTATAGGTCTTATTAAAGGTGGAAAAAGTTCAGAAATTATTTATCTTTGTCTAATTTTTTTACATCACAGAAACCTGACATTTTAACAGGGGTGTGTAGACTTTTTATATTCACTGTATGTTACCGCAACCCCACCAGCTCCATGTTTTCAGTTGATTATGGGTAATGGTTTGTGTAGTCGTTTTCAGCTGGCATTTGAGGTCAGTTTGAGAGCCTTCTGAGTTTCTTCACTAGGGTGTTTGACCTGCTCCTGACCTGCCTCAAACTGCTTTGAGTTCCTTTCACATTCCTATTGACTTGCATGGTGAGAAAAGAAGTTCTCATGAACAAAAGCTTGCCAACCCTGGCCCTTGGGAAGCAAAAGTTGGTGGCCATAATGCACTGCTCAACTTTTTGAGGAGTGAGGGCCCCTTAAGTGATTTGGTAACCAGATGCGGGCCACAATGAAATTAAATGGTTCTGAAATACTAATATATTGATTATGTATAGCGGAATTAACATTTTTCTCCTGCAGCCGTTGAATGCCAGCTTTCAGTGGTTGCAAGAGGAAAATAGAGAGGGTCAGTTCCTGTATATGCCGCGCCCATCACCCCTCCCGTCCAACTGTAAAACAGAATGTGAGAGTGAGGCCTCACGGGCCCATGGAGCATAGGGCTGGGTAGCCTTTGCAACCCCTAACGCTACACCAGTGGTTGGGGAGTGGTCTCAACTATGGGGTTTTACCTCTCTCCATCTCCAGGCAGCTAAAAAGGTCCCTGGCGTGAAGTGCACTTGGTATCACTCTGTCTTGGACAGGAGCTGGCACTACAAAGGAAGCATTGACTTATGTGGCTCCTGCTCCCTCCGCGGCTGCCTGCTTCCTCCGCTGCCAGCGCTGGTTCTATGCATTCTGATGCTCAGGGATGGCAAGTCGGCAGGCCCAGATTGGGACCAATGGGTTGCCAACCCCGGGCATGCACTTCCTTGGTTTGAGGTGGAGGGTGACTGCAGAGGGCTCCGAGGGCCATAGGTTGAGCACCCTTGTCATAATGGTTTAGTCCAGGCAATAGGCATTTTCTCCCCTTTAGAGAAACTTGTGAACTGATGGTTTAGTTGGGTTGGTGATCTCCTAAACTTTTCTATGGGTGCGCTATCCATTCACCGCACATGGCTGGACTGCATTAAAATACGCAACCCTGAAGGAGGCCCCGCCAGATCTCAGTTATAACAATTAGGTAAGCAGAACTTTCTTGGCTGGAGTTTAGAGCAGAAATGTTGCACAATTGTGTCCTCCTGAGTGTTAATAAAGTGAAAATGGCAAGAACACACAAAGACCTGTTAATGGATTCCCCTATCTTCCCCATCTCACAAACATTCCTACTCCGGACAATAGTTGGTATAAGGAAGGGCAGCCTCTGTGCGTCAAGCAGTTTCATAACGCAGGTGTCGGTGTGAGGCCGAGGCCATGTTGTGATAAGGCCCGCCAGTGTTTGGGGTCAGTGAGGTGTGAGTGTCCCGTTAACGTCACAAAGAGAACTGGAAGGCGATGAGTGTGCAGAGGACCGCTCAGCCGTCCAGGTCTCCCGTTAACCCTTTCATAGATGGATCCCACAATTTCTACACAAAGCTGCTTTTAGGATTTCAATTAAGTACTGAAAGCTATTTTTTTTTACTTTCCATAGAAAAAAGAGATTAAAAAATGCATCCAAAGTCAACATAATCAATTTCTGTTTCAGGAAAGTACTCTATATAGGCACGCCCTTCATCTATTGATCACTTTTGCCTTTTTAATATTGTATTAGTTTACTATAAATAGGGGAGAGGTTTGGGTTCTCCGCCACCATGGGTCCATTGGCCAATCCTGTGGGTTTGAAATTCACAGTCCTGGCAAATTTATATCTGAAATCCTCCAGGCAAATTTCTTTCAACCATAATGCACTGCATGGTCTTTAGTCTATGGCCAGAAGGCTAAGAAGGGCCGTTATGGGGGCTGCTTCATAAACTAGACCCTTCAGACCCTTAAAAAGGGAAAGGGGAGTGCACAGAGCAGTCATGGTGTTAGTGTATTGGAAGCTGTTACAAGGAAAATAAAGGACAAAAAGCATAGGGATAGATTATTATTATACAGTATTTATATAGCGCCAACGGTATGCTCAGAGCTGTACATTACAATGGGAGACAGTACACGAGACAGTACAGTAACAATGCAATACACGAGGGGTTCGAGGGCCCTGTTCCTTGGAGCTTACAATCTAGGAGGGAGGGGAGAGTGGTACAGGAGGAAATAGCTGTGGGGGATGGAGTGGTGGGAAGAGCGGAGGAGATCAGCAATTAGGTGAGATTAGGGTCTGTACTTTAATTTTGATTGCTAGCTTTTGTGGCATCTCTTTAGCTAACATTTTGTTATTTTTGGTTGCTTGTTTTTGTCTTCAATTTTAGTTTGTAGTTGATTTAAAGTGTAGTTCCACTTTTGTTGTGAAAAAAATCCCCCCCGCCAAGATTTTAACAAACTTTGTTGCACATTTCTGCTCTGAAGAAAGAGCTGTTTGTTTCATTATGCTCAGAGTGAATCTCAATGGGAGTGACTTTTTCGTTATTAATCAGCTGATACACTTGCAGTGTTCCGTGGAGGAAAGTTGCAGCGTCAGCATCCCTCTAGAAGTGATTAACCCTTTGGAAGTAATCTTACCAAAATTTTGCTGAGGATGTCTAAAATCTGACTTGTATCTTACTGCTGACTTCTGGGAATGTCAGTCAGCCAATCATGCAAGCAGGAAATTACATTTCTGTGGTGGTTTTGTACACCAACCGTGTACAGAAGGCCTCCAGGTTGCCATATTGTATTGAAAGTTACAGATAATTACAGCACTGCAGATTGCAAGAAAAAAGGTCATTTTTAATAACATTCAATTCCAAAATGACTTGTGTAGCAATTGTATAGGTTATATATTTTATTTGCTATCTTTTTTTCCAGTGAAAGTGGAGTTACCCTTACTTTTACCTGCTGCCCTCTTTATAGCAAACATGCTTTTTATTTTTGCTGCAAGGTATTCCTTTAAAAAAAAAAAGTGGACCTTTGTTTCAAGGATAGCATTTTTTTATATGGGGGCTTATTGTTCTAAACTTGGTGTGGCTATAGTGCAGCATTTTCTGACCAAGTGTCCATGGAGCAGCCTTTGGTTTGCAGCAAGCCACTACTATTGTTTGAGAGGTAAAAAAAAAATCCCAAAACAGTGTGTACCTAAACCACATTCACAGCACCCGCTATCCCCACAGATAAAATAAAAGTTAGGTATACATCAGTTAGGCTTATTATCCTTGCTGCTAACCAATCTAAAACATCTGTATCCCCTTCAATTTCTGAATTCTTGTAATAAAACCCCAACCTATGATCTTTGTCTCTAGTACATTTGGCCTAGTCTTGCTCATTAAAGCTGTTCTAGTTATAGCCAGTTTTACACTGCTGTATCATCTGTGGCTTCATAAATTTTAATGAAAGTTTGATAGAAACTGTCCAGTGGCAGGACAGTCAGTGGTGTATTTCAGTTGTGTGCTGCCCTAGGCAAGACTAAAATCGGGCGATTCACTTTTCTCTAACTGTAAATATACTATTTTTGCCTTTAGTCATAGAAACTAAGCATTATATTGGTGTCATATACGTTGGTAATATGACATCATCCACCATCCTGTCCAATTTACTGAACAAATGGCAGAGCCAAGAGCTTCAAAATACTTTTCTTGCATTAAAGTGGTTCTGAAATGAAAACTGAATAAATCATCCTTCTGCCTCAAACCAAAACACTTATGACAGTTTATGTGGACTCCAAGGGATCCCGGAGAATGCGGAGGGGAGCTCCAGAACACAGCATTTGATTGACAGCCTCAGCTATACATATTCCCCTGTGAGACTGTGTAGAGGAGAGTGTTCCCATTCCCTCCACTCAGGTTTCAGATTACACTCAGCTCCCTAATCTGTTCTGTGCAGTGTGTGACATCAGATCTCCGCCCCAATGCCTTTTGAAGGTCAGAAATGCTGTGTAGTGTATAACATCATATCTCCATCCCCCCCCCCCCCCCGCCTTTTGAAGCTCAGAAATGCTGTGTAAGGGCTTGTTCACACTTCACTAAATTTCTAACTCTTAACAAACGCTCCTATAGCATTAGTATGGGCATTAGACAGGCATTAATGAGCTTCAGTATGTGCGTTATGCAGGCCATAGATGGGTCGAAAATCGGCCGATTTGTCGGCCGAAAATAAAATCGGCCGATTTTCGGATCGTTAGCGGGCGATTTGGTCGGCCGTTTTTCGGTATTTTGGCCGTTTTTGTTTTTCGGTAAAGTTGGAAAAAAATCGGCCGATTTTGCCGATCGGCCGATTTTCGCGGCAATTAGTGGGCAAATCGGCCGATTTTTTACCGATAAAAAATCTGCGCATGAGCAGTGACCTGCAAGAGGAAGACAAAAAGAAGAAAAAGAAGAAGAGGAAGAGGATGAAGAAGAGGATGAAGAAGAAGAAGAGGATGAGGATGAGGAAGAAGAGGAAGAAGAGGAAGAAGAGGAAGAAGAGGAAGAAGAGGAAGAAGAGGAAGAAGAGGAAGAAGAGGAAGAAGAGGAAGAAGAGGAAGAAGAAGAAGAGGAAGAAGAAGAAGAAGAAGAAGAAGAAGAAGAAGAAGAAGAAGAAGAAGAAGAAGAAGAAGAAGAAGAAGAAGAAGAAGAAGAAGAAGAAGAAGAAGAAGAAGAAGAAGAAGAAGAAGAAGAAGAGGATGAGGATGAAGAAGAAGAAGAAGATGAAGAAGAGGATGAGGATGAAGAAGAAGAAGAGGAGGATGAAGAAGAGGATGAGGATGATGAAGAAGAAGAGGATGAAGAAGAAGAAGAAGAAGAAGAAGAAGAAGAAGAAGAAGTAGGATGAAAATAAGAAGAATTCCAGTCCAGCAAAAAGTATCTCTGCAGAGAGCTCCGCTATTTCTGACAGTTCTCTGACAGTTCTTTGACATTTACAGCGGTTGAAACATTGTATCTATTTGTTTCCGAATAAAAACATCTGTATCCTAAATGGAAACAAATAGATACAATGTTTCAACCGCTGTAAATGTGAAGGAACTGTCAGAGAACTGTCAGAAATAGCGGAGCTCTCTGCAGGGACACTTTTTGCCAGCTGTAGAAGGGATGAAAATCGGCCGATTTTTTTTACCATTGATGGTAACGTCGGCCGCTTGAACGACCGAATTTTCGTTTTTTAAAAGAAAAATCTGCCGTTTTTTCTCCCCATCTATGGCCTGCATTAGACTGGTGTTTTACAAGCATTAAAAAGCGCCAAGAGCTCCAAAGCACTTTTCTGGCATTAAAGTGGTTGTAAACCTCTGAAATGAAAACTGAATAAATCATATCCTTCTATAGTGGGTATCTGCCTCAAACCAAAACTTTTCTGACAGGTTATGCGGACTCCAAGGGATCCAGGAGAATGGGAAGGGGAGCTCTAGAACACAGCAGTTGATTGACAGCCTCAGCTATAAATATTTCCATGAGACTGTGTAGAGGAGAGTGCTCCCATTCCCGCCACTCAGGTTTCAGATTACACTCAGCTCCCTAACCTATGCTGTGCAGTGTGTGACATCAGATCCCTGCCGCCATGCCTTTTGACAGTAAGAAATGCTGTGTAGTGTGTGACACCATATCTCTGCCCCCCCCCCCTTCCTCTGCCTTTTGAAGCTCAGAAATGCTGTGTAAGGGCTTCTTCACACTTGACTAAATGTCTAACTTTTAACAAACGCTCCTATAGCATTAGTATGGGCATTAGACATTAAAGCGGAGCTCCACCCAAAAGGGGAAGTTCGGCTTTAATGCTTTGACCCCCCATTCCCCGATAAGGATTGGCACCTTTGGGGAGCAGGGGGGGAGCAGGTACCCGAATTTGACAGGAACCTGCTCTCACTTCTTCTGCGATTGCCTAGGCAATCGGAAGCGGAAGTTGTCCTCCTACCCTCCCTCCCCATAGTCTTTTGGGACACGTGATATTTCCCAGAAGACTACGGGGCCATTCACAAAGTGCAGCGCTTCTTGAGCATGGGCAGTGGGAACCCGGCTGTGAAGCCACAAGCTGTCACAGCCGGGTGCCCACACTAAAGAAGCAGACGCCAGGGAGAGAAGACGGCCGGTGAAACCAGCGGTGGTGAGGACACCGCTGGACCGAGGGACAGGTAAGTAGATGCATTTTAAATGTTTTTGTAGCTGCTGGCTTTTTTTTTTTCTTCAGCTGGAACGCCGCTTTAAATTCAGGAAAGAGGATGTGGATGGGGAAAATGGGTTGGGGGGAAGGTGGTGGCAGAGGTAATATTTTGGTAAATGGAAATATGTATATGTGAAATATTTTTGCAAATGTGTTGTTCTTTTTGTACTGGAAAATCAAATAAAAGTTTAAATAAAAAAAAAAAAAAAAAGACAGGCATTAATGAGCTTCAGTATGTGCGTTAGACTGGTGATTTACAAGCATTAAAAACTCTCCCCAAATGCCCTATGCCAGGTTTTGACGCGTTTTTAGGGTTAAAGCTGCAAAATGGAGTTTCCTAAATGCGACTCTCATCAGATGTTTCTGTTCCTCACCTTTCATATTTTGCAATGAGTAGGAGAGACAATTCCCATCAAGCAGGGGATGCAGTTACGAATGACAAAAAAAGTTCACTTTGTTTCTTGTTTGCTGCTTCTCCGCTTCCAAAACCCACTTCAACAACAAATGGCCACTTTTATGTGACCGGCCTGGAAGCAGCGTGCTTTTGTGTTCACCAATATAAACATTGGCGATTAAAGAGCCCCTGAATAGAGGCCGTGGTTGTGATCTGGCTGAGCGCACAGTACTCGCTGTCCCGGTACGTTTTTTCTCGCTCCCATCTTCCTCCAGGAATGTCGCGCTGGTGGAGCACATTACAACACTGAATGGCGGCACCTATCTCATCGATGATTTCACGCGGTTGCAACTAACTGTAGGATTAATCCATAAACAAACGGGATTCTGGCTTAGAGAACAGACCCCCCCCCCCCAACCGTCATCAGAGGGCAGGAAGGGGCCAAAAATTACCAAGATATACTAAATAGATACACAAAGGTTTAAGAAGAACTCTAAACGAAACAAATTGCGCTTGAAATCGATTTGCAGAATTCAGTGGCAGCTAAGCCATAGGTAAAAGGACAAATGAAAACTGTAGTAACAAAAGATAAATATCTATTTCAGAACAATTCAGCAATACAATGTGCCGGGATTATTCATCTCCAATCTGTTTATTTATTACAGGTACTTATATAGCGCCATCAATTTACGCAGCACTTTATATATATATTGTACATTCACATCAGTCCCTAACCCTCAGGGGGTGTACAATCTAAGGTCCCTAACCCTCAAGGGGCGTACAATCTAAGGTCCCTAACCCTCAAGGGGCGTACAATCTAAGGTCCCTAACCCTCAAGGGGCGTACAATCTAAGGTCCCTAGCCCTCAAGGAGCGTACAATCTAAGGTCCCTAACCCTCAAGGGATGTACAATCTAGGGTCCCTAACCCTCAAGGGGCGTACAATCTAAGGTCCCTAACCCTCAAGGGGCGTACAATCTAAGGTCCCTAACCCTCAAGGGGCGTACAATCTAAGGTCCCTAACCCTCAAGGGGCGTACAATCTAAGGTCCCTAACCCTCAAGGGGCGTACAATCTAAGGTCCCTAACCCTCAAGGGGCGTACAATCTAAGGTCCCTAACCCTCAAGGGGCGTACAATCTAAGGTCCCTAACCCTCAAGGGGCGTACAATCTAAGGTCCCTAACCCTCAAGGGGCGTACAATCTAAGGTCCCTAACCCTCAAGGGGCGTACAATCTAAGGTCCCTAACCCTCAAGGGGCGTACAATCTAAGGTCCCTAACCCTCAAGGGGCGTACAATCTAAGGTCCCTAACCCTCAAGGGGCGTACAATCTAAGGTCCCTAACCCTCAAGGGGCGTACAATCTAAGGTCCCTAACCCTCAAGGGGTGTACAATCTAAGGTCCCTAACTCACATTCATACATACACATACTAGGGCCAATTTAGACAGGAGCCAATTCACCTACCAGCATGTCTTTGGAGTGTGGGAGGAAACCGGAGTACCTGGAAGAAACCCATGCAGGCACAGGGAGAGCATGCAAACTCCAGGCAGGTAATGCCGTGGTTGGGATTCAAACCAACGACCCTAGTACTGCCAGGCGGAAGTGCTAACCACTTGCCCTCCTGAGGATTTACCCCCCTTCCTGACCAGGCCATTTTTTTGCAGTACGGTGCTGCGTTACTTTAACTGACAGTTGCGCGGTCATGCAACACTGCACTCAGATGAAATTTACATCCTTTTTTTCCCCATGGACCTTTCTTTCATTGGTATTTGATCGCATGTGCGGGTTTTTTTTCTGCGATATATATATATACATATTAAAAAAAACACTGACAATTTTGAGAGAAAAACAGTATTTTTGACTTATTGCTATTAATCATGTCCAGTGAAAAAATTTAAAAAAATCTAATTTAGTGTAAACCAAAAGTGCCAGAAAAGGCTTGATCTGGAAGTGGTTACTGCAGAGTGCCTGGAATCCTGGGAGGTGTAGTCTGAGACAGCAGCCATGTAATGGAACAACTGACTCTCTGAACTACAGGTTCCATTAGACTCTGAGGAGCTACAAGGAGTTTTTTATTCAGTTGCCTGAGAAAGCCAGCTCTCTTGGCGCTGTGGGAGTCCATGCGCACATACACACTTGTTTGTGCCATTGATTATGAGCAGACCAAGCCAGTTGCATGAGAGTCCGAGGTTGGGAGCAAGATCACCAGAGATCTGACAGCACCACCACCAGCCCTGCTGACCTTGCGGGATTGCCGCAAGGAGACTGGAGCGTTCATGTGATCCTTCATTTAAGTCAGTGGTTCTCAACCTTCCTAATGCCGTGACCCTTTAATACAGTTCCTCATGTTGTGGTGACCCCCAACCATAAAATTATTTACCCAGTAATTATAATTCATGAGTGTCCTTTTACCTCCAATACTTCTGCTTTCAACACAGCAGCTGCTTTCAACACAGTAGCTGCTTTTAACAGAGTAGCTGCTTTCAACACAGCAGCTGCTTTCTACACAGTAGCTGCTCTTTACACATCGGAAATATGTGTTTTCTGATGGTCTTAGGGGACCCCTGTGAAAGGGTCGTTCTACCCCCAAAGGGGTCGCGACCCACAGGTTGAGAACCACTGATTTAAGTCCATGAAACTGCAACATCACCAGGAGAAGACCAAAAGGGCCGCTCTTCCACGAGCCTATTGCTACCTCTGAGAGCCGCCAGCCCTCTTCTACCCTTTTAGCAGTAACCAAGTCGCTAAGAGCAGCGTTACTAACCCTGAGCTGCAGTTGTACTGAACTACTACTATCTCTGGCCCCCTCTACCTAACCTTGTATTGAACTGTATTGCACCTTCCATCATCTTACTGCATACAGGTTTAAAAGAATATCATAAGTGCACAAATGTCCATTTAAAGGGCCCCAACGACAGCCGGCAAAAGATCAACTTTAAGGTCTGTTCCTTTAATCCATCCTGCAAGTTCCCTTTATCCCCTTTTCTGTTTTCATCATTCAATTCTAACAGTGCCTTAGGCTTAGCATAGCCGCCATTGGTTCACACTGGCAGTATTATTATTATTATATTGGATTTATATAGCGCCAACAGTTTGTGCAGCACTTTACAAAATGAAGGTAGACATTGCAGTTATCGTATGTACTCTCCAGCGCCTCAGGATGTGCACAGCCAAAAGGGAAGCCAAGGGTTCCAGGACAGCGACAACCAAAGGAAATGCTTCAGGGGTGCAGCCCTCCTTAGACGGGGAAATCAGCCACTGGATAGAGAGAAAACAGGTGGCGCACACACCTAGTGCATTATCCAAGGTTTATTGTAGGAGTAAAAGAATAATAAAAACATACTCACAAACGAAGCATGTATCTAAAAAGCATAGAAAAAACAGCAAGGCTCTTACTTTCCATTCATTATACATCAGCATCAGAGGTTGGTCATCAGCTCTGAGGAAAGGGATTCGTTCCCGAAAAGCGTCAGCCATTTGACCGCACTGACAGTGAGAACACCTTGCCTGCTGTTGTGGCCATTTTCATTTTTCTATGCTTTTTAGATACATGCTTCGTCTGTGAGTATGTTCTTATTATTCTTTTACTCCTACAATAAACCTTGGATAATGCACTAGGTGTGTGCGCCACCTGTTTTCTCTCTAGACATTGCAGTTACAATACAATTATAGCCCCAGATCAAGGTTTTTTGCTGCTCGCTGTTAAACTTCAGGTAGCACTGCTACTGTTTATGCTGACCAGGACATTGCGTGTCATTTTATGCTTAGCCCTTACCGTTAGCCATTTTGTATGCTGAACCGAGTTACCCCTATTGCCAATTAATTTATATTTGCTTGGTTATCAACTTTACTGAGTGATAATAAATTAGGATTACCTTTGCTAAATAGATTGGTGGCTGCTTTTGATAAAGCACTATCATTTGGTATTAGAAATTATTTCACATTCTTCACTGTATTTGCTTTTACACTCAGCCTGGTGTGCCAGAGGGGCTAGGGCCGTTGGGAAGGCCAAGGCAAAGAACAGAGGACCCATCCTATTCAGCAGCTCCTGTGGAAGTAGCGCTACATTACATTTTTTCAGTTGCTTTCTGGTGTCTTGCCTAGGCCAAAATGATACCATACATCCCAGGAGTCCTCATGGGAAGAGGGGTGGAGGGACTTTTTCAGCTAAGCACACTCAAAATAACTGAGGCTAGAAATTCTAGGGGGTGTTTTTCAAGTGATTTCTCAGCAAAATAAAGCAAGTACACTGCAGCTGATAAACTCACCTTTAGGAGCTTTTCAGCAGCCCCTGAACTCTCCCTAATGTTTTCCTATGTGTCCATGTACACATCGTCATTTACAGGCAGTTGAGTTTACAGTTGTTCTTTTGAACGCACCAAACTTGCGTTCAGAAGTAGATTTTATCAGCGTTTCAAACGCTTGTAAAAACTTGTAAACGCGGCTAACCGCGTTTATAAGTGTTTGCAAATTTTTTTTAACTCTTCCATTTCCAGATGCTGTCCAGAGCCTTTTTTCATCATGAAAAATGCATGCAAAGCGTTTTCCTGGTACTCAAATGGACCCGGTACACCATACTTTGAGATTTCGCATGAAACAAAATATGTTAGACACTGCTGCAACAATGCACAGAAATGAGCCGGAACACCATACTTTGAGATTTCGCATGAAACAAAATATGTTAGACACTGCTGCAACAATGCACAGAAATGAGCCGGAACACATCCAAACACCACAAAAAAAAAAAGACAGCTAATCTCAACAAATACTGCTCTCTCTGCTTCTGCTCTCTCTATTTCTATCTCAAAATGTCTGAAATAATACATTTTTCAGTGCATTCTGGGCATTTTGAAAGGTCTCCTGGGGTTATCTTTAAAAAACGCTTCTAAACGCAAACACGCATAAACGTGGTATGCAAACGCAGCTAAACAGACGTTTTTTAACCTACGTTTTCCAGCAGTCAGTTTCCATCGTTCAGAAGTGTCCCGTGTACATGGGGCCTTACAATTATACATGATTTATACAGCACCAACAGTTTGTGCAGTGCTGTACAATATAAAGGGGGACAGTACAGTACCAATACAATTCAATGCAAGAGGATTAAGAGGGTATGGAGACATGGAGGACATGGAGACAGGGATAGATGGGTGAGTTTGCTTTGAATAGTAAAAATAAATTTAATAGCAGATGACACTATGCAACAAGGCTCATAATCTGAAATTGTTTTTTTTATCGTTTTAATGTTGTTTGTACAATAAACCCAATTTAGACATTTTTTTGTGAATAATGTACTTAGTGTTCCCATGGAAGTCTTTGGAAGTTATGCAGGCCATAGATGAGTCCGAAAATAAAATCGGCCGATTTTCAGATCGTTAGTGGGCTAATTGTTCGGCCGTTTTTCGGTATTTTGGCAGATTTTTTTTATTGGTAAAGTTGGAAATAAAATCAGCCGATTTTGCTGATCGGCCCATTTTCACGGCAATTATGGGCAAATCGGCCGATCTTTTTACCGATAAAAAAATCTGTGCATGAGCAGTGACCTGCAAGAGGAAGACAAAAAGAAGAAGAAAAAGAAGAAGAGGATGAAGAAGAAGATGAAGAAGAAGAAGAGGATGAAGAAGAAGAAGAGGATGAAGAAGAGGAAGAAGAAGAAGAGGATGAAGAAGAAGAGGAAGATGAAGAAAAGGATGAAGAAGATGAAGAAGAGGATGAAGAAGAAGAAGAGGAAGAAGAAGAGGAAGAAGAAGAAGAGGATGAAGAAGAAGAGGAATTCCAGTCCGGCAAAAAGTGTCCCTGCAGAGAGCTCCGCTATTTCTTTGACAGTTCTTTGACATTTATAGCGGTTGCAACAATGTATCTATTTGTTTCCGAATAAAAACATCTGTATCCTAAATGGATACAAATAGATACATTGTTGCAACCGCTATAAATGTCAAAGAACTGTCAAAGAAATAGCGGAGCTCTCTGCACGGACACTTTTTGCCAGCTGTAGATGGGATGAAAATCGGCCGATTTTTTTTACCGTTCCTGGTAACGTCGGCCGCTTGAACAACCGATTTTTCGTTTTTTTAAAGAAAAATCGGCCGGTTTTCTCCCCATCTATGGCCTGCATTAGTGTTTATGAACTGTCTTTATTTTGTACCCATGGGACTCGGAGAGGCACAATCAATGGAATAGAAGGTCAGCGCTGCCTCTAGTGGTAAAAATAAGAACAGCTTCAAGATACAACAGAACTACACATTTAACCACTTGCCTACCGGGCACTTATAGCCCTTTCCTGCTCAGGCCAATTTTCAGTGCTGTTGCACCTTGAGTGACAATTGCGTGGTCATGCAACATTGTACCCATATGAAATTGTTATTTTTTTCACGCAAATAGAGCTTTCTTTTGGTGGTATTTAATCGCCGCTGGGTATTTTATTTTTTGCGATATAAACAAAAAAAGAGCCAAAAATTAGAGAAAAAAAAGTTTTTCTTTGTTTCTATTATAAAATTTTCCAAACAGGTACTTTTTCTCCTTCAACTGATGTGCATTGATGAGGCTGCACTGATAGGCAGCACTGATGGACACTGATGAGATGGCATGGATAGGCAGCACTGATGATGCTGCACTGATATGCAACAATGATGGGCACTGATAAGCGGCACTGACTGGCAGCACTGATGGGTGGCACTGATGGGCACTGGTGGGTGGTACTACTAGGCACTAATGGGCAATGGTGGGTGGCACTGTTGGGCACTGATCATCAGGGCACTGATGATCGGTGCCAATCCGTCCTCTGACAATTGCCGTCCCTGACAGCGTGAGGAAAGTGCAGCCGATAACCGGCAACTGCATTTACCGGTGATCTGCTGTGTCACTGGACACAGCTGAGCACGTGGTAAAAGGCTGCTGTGATTGGCCTTTTACCACATCACGTGATCAGCTGTTTCCGTAGGACACAGCAACCACGGAGATCGCCGAGTGCGCACCCTTTGAAGGCACGCTCCGGGAGGACATCATATGACGCCCTCCCAGAACTGGACAACCGTGCTGTAGCCCTCATTCAGTATAGCGAGGTTAGCAAGTGGTTAAATTCTACTGCATAGTTCTATAAAGAGTTCAAAATGGTCACTTTGACATTCTTCCTCTTTTTTTCATAATTTAGTCTATTCAAGCAAACACTTGTTCAAAGGCTGAGCTCAGTCCAATCCACTTCCAGCCAATTGCTCTCCAATTTTAGATTCCATCATTATTTCTTATTCGATCTACAAAAGTTTTCAAGACTAATATGTCATCATAGCTATGGAAACTGGCAGAGTCCACTGTTTTTCACTCCCTAATTTTGGTTTCAGCTCCCTTATTTATAAAGCCTTGGCATTATAATTTAGCCTGGAAAAGTCACGAATCAAGCAGATTTTGCTGAGATACCAACACGCATCTTTGCGCTTATGCCTGATGAAGGGCTCGTTCACACCAGCTGTACAGGGCATTGTTACCCAATGTATGTTTTTAATGTGCACTCTGTGGTGTGAATAAGCCCTAAACAAATCAAAATACAAGTCAATGCACCTTCCAACACGTTAAAACATATATTATATTATGTTGACATGCATTTTGATGCGCTTCCATTGCTTTAAATGGAAAAACACATCAAAAAAAAAAAAAAGGAAAGGAGTGTTATTAGGGCTTGTTCACACTAGTAGTTGAGGGGCATCAAAACCCTGCGGTTATGCTGCCCTTTTAGCACCCTTCAACCGCTACCCCCTTTAACTGCAGAGGCAGTGGCCAGGGGTACTAATCCATATAGGTCTACAAACTTTCAAACAAAGAGCCAGTTTACTGTCCTTCAGATCTTAGGAGGGATCATCGGGGAGTAGAAAATATCCTAGCATCAGTGGGAGTAAACAATGCCCCATCTTTGGTGTCAATGAGAGGAATTTTGCCCCATCGTTGATCTCATTGAGAGGAATTGCTCCCCATTGTTGGTATTATTGGGAAGAATTGTGCCTCATTGTTGGTCTCATTGGGAGTTGTGCCTCATTGTTGGTCTCATTGGGAGGAATTGTGCTCCAATGTTGGTCTCATTGGGAGGAATTGTGCCCCATCGTTGGTCTTATTGGGAGGAGTTGTGCTCCAATGTTGGTCTCATTGGGAGGAATTGTACCCCATCGTTGGTCTCATTGGGAAGAATTGTGCCCCATCATTGGTCTCATTGGGAGGAGTTGTGCTCCAATGTTGGTCTCATTGGGAGGAATTGTGCCCCATCGTTGGTCTCATTGGGAGGAATTGTGCCCTATCGTTGGTCTCATTGGGAGGAATTGTGCCCCATTGTTGGTCTCATTGGGAGGAATTGTGCCCCAATGTTGGTCTCATTGGGAGGAATTGTGCCCCATCGTTGGTCTCATTGGGAGGAGTTGTGCTCCAATGTTGGTCTCATTGGGAGGAATTGTGCCCTATCGTTGGTCTCATTGGGAGTTGTGCCTTATCGTTGGTCTCATTGGGAGGAATTGTGCCCCATTGTTGGTCTCATTGGGAGGAGTTGTGCCCCATCGTTGGTCTCATTGGGAGGAGTTGTGCCCCAATGTTGGTCTCATTGGGAGGAATTGTGCCCCATTGTTGATCTCATTGGGAGGAGTTGTGTCCTATCGTTGGTCTCATTGGGAGTAATTGTGCCCCATCGTTGGTCTTATTGGGAGGAGTTGTGCTCCAATGTTGGTCTCATTGGGAGGAATTGTACCCCATCGTTGGTCTCATTGGGAAGAATTGTGCCCCATCATTGGTCTCATTGGGAGGAGTTGTGCTCCAATGTTGGTCTCATTGGGAGGAATTGTGCCCCATCGTTGGTCTCATTGGGAGGAATTGTGCCCTATCGTTGGTCTCATTGGGAGGAATTGTGCCCCATTGTTGGTCTCATTGGGAGGAATTGTGCCCCAATGTTGGTCTCATTGGGAGGAATTGTGCCCCATCGTTGGTCTCATTGGGAGGAGTTGTGCTCCAATGTTGGTCTCATTGGGAGGAATTGTGCCCTATCGTTGGTCTCATTGGGAGTTGTGCCTTATCGTTGGTCTCATTGGGAGGAATTGTGCCCCATTGTTGGTCTCATTGGGAGGAGTTGTGCCCCATCGTTGGTCTCATTGGGAGGAGTTGTGCCCCAATGTTGGTCTCATTGGGAGGAATTGTGCCCCATTGTTGATCTCATTGGGAGGAGTTGTGTCCTATCGTTGGTCTCATTGGGAGTAATTGTGCCCCATCGTTGGTCTCATTGGGAGGAGTTGTGCCCCATCGTTGGTCTCATTGGGAGGAGTTGTGCCCCATCGTTGGTTTCATTGGGAAGAATTGTGCCCCATCATTGATTTAATTTGGAGGAATTGTGCCCCAACGTTGGTCTCATTGAGAGGAATTGTGCCCCATTGTTAGTCTCATTGTGAGGAGTTGTGCCCTATTGTTGGTTTCATTAGGAGGACTTGTGCCTCATTGTTGGTCTCATTGTGAGTTGTGCCCCATCGTTGGTCTTATTGGGAGGAGTTGTGCCCTATCATTGGTCTCATTGGGAGGAATTGTGCCCCATCTTTGGTGTCAGTGGATGAAACAGGGCCCTGAGGGCCAGATAAAAGCAAGCAAAGGGCCACATCCGGCCCCCCAGGCCACAGTGTGGAGACCACTGATATTGATGATCCGCACAGCCGCTGTTGCTTCTAAAATCTTGTATTTATTCAAAGAACCAGTGTACAGTGTGCAAAGTACAATTAGTTAACCAATTGTATTTTTCGTACTGTACACTGTGGTTCTTGGAATAAATTCAAGATTTTAGAAGCAATAATCGGCTGTGTGGATCACCTATATGGATTAGTACTTTCAGATGAGTGACTGAAGATCAAACACCCGCGAGCTCTATTGATAGATTAACGGGTAGTAGCACCGGTTTCTTCTCATATGTTATTGGCCAGGGGTGTAAACATGCATCTACTGCAGCAGGACTGATACCCACTGTCGCTTTTCGCGGGTGTAGCTTCTGCTGAACACTACCAATTCAATTAAAAGGGGGTGCTCTGCAAGTGTTCCGAGCGGCACGCTAATGCGTGGTTCGAGGGGCTAAAGCAAGTGGTGAGAAAGTGTTACAACACCTCCTCCCCCCCTGCCAAATGATCTATGAAGAGCGGTCTGAACGTAGGTCACTCTTCAGAGAGCGCTGCTAGTGTAAACGAGCCCTAATGCAGGCCATAGATGGGGAGAAAAACTGCAGATTTTTCTTTTAAAAAACGAAAAATCGGTTGTTCAAGTGGCCGACGTTACCATCAATGGTAAAAAAAATCGGCCGATTTTCTACCCGTCTAGAGCCGGCAAAAAGTGTCCCTGCAGAGAGCTCTGCTATTTCTTTGACAGTTCTCTGACAGTTCCTTGACATTTATAGAAGTTGCAACAATGTATCTATTTGTTTCCATTTAGGATACAGATGTTTTTATTCGGAAACAAATAGATACAATGTTTCAACCGCTGTAAATGTCAAGGAACTGTCAGAGAACTGTCAGAAATAGCGGAGCTCTCTGCAGAGACACTTTTTGCTGGACTGGAATATTTCTTATTTTCATCCTACTTCTTCTTCTTCTTCCTCATCCTCTTCTTCATCCTCATACTCTTCTTCTTCTTCATCCTCATCCTCTTCTTCTTCATCCTCATCCTCCTTCATCCTCATCCTCTTCTTCATCCTCATCCTCTTCTTCTTCTTCATCCTCATCCTCTTCTTCATCCTCTTCTTCTTCATCCTCTTCTTCATCGTCTTCTTCATCGTCTTCCTCTTCTTCATCCTCTTCTTCATCCTCTTCTTCATCGTCTTCCTCTTCTTCTTCCTCTTCTTCATCCTCTTCTTCATCGTCTTCCTCTTCTTTTTCTTCTTTTTGCCTTCCTCTTGCAGGTCACTGCTCATGCGCAGATTTTTTATCGGTAAAAAATCGGCCGATTTGCCCACTAATTGCCGCGAAAATCGGCCGATCGACAAAATCGGCCGATTTTTTTCCAACTTTACCGAAAAAAAAAAACGGCCGACCAAATCGCCCACTAACGATCCGAAAATTGGCCGATTTTATTTTCGGCCGAAAAATCGGCCGATTTTCGACCCATCTATGGCCTGCATAAGAGATCCAAGTGCAAAAAGAGCAAAAGGAGTGCCAAGCTTAATGAGTCCAAAGTCCTTTAATAATATCACAAGTAATGGAAAGTAAAAGAAACACAAAAACATCCAAACACATTTCAGGGGGCAAATGCTTAAGATAATATTTTCTTTATATATTTTCTTTTAGAGATGTGCATGACAGAAAAATTTGCTTTGTTTCCGATTCATTCGTTAACTTAATAATTTTTTTCGTCATCTTTGTCATGTTAGAATGAATGATTTGTTTTCGGAATTCATTTTGTATATTTGGATTCGTTTCATACATTCATTATTATCAAACGGATTCAAAATTTAAAATTTTTCAAAACAGTTTGAAATTAAAATTTCAGAAGATGGCTATATTCTATGTTATTCTATCCCTTTAGGTTCTATTCTATGCTTTCAGTCTCTATATTTTTCTTTTGTTTCTTAATCTGTTCTGTTCTATTCCATTCAATTTTGGTCCATTCTGTTCCTTTATTTTCTATTCTATTCTGTTTTATTCTATGCTTTTATAGTTTTTCTATTCTATTCTTTTATTTTTTATTCTTTTCTGTTTTATTCTATTTTCTATTCTCTTCCATTTTATTCTGTTCTTGTATATTATTATTATTATACAGTATTTATAAAGCGCCAATAGTTTGCTCAGTGCTGTACATTACAAAGGGGGGCAGAACATGTGACAGAACAATACCAATACAATGCAAAACATGAGGGGATCAAGGGCCCTGCTCTTTCGAGCTTAAAATCTAGGAGGGAGGGGATGGTGGCACAGGAGGAGATAGCTGTGGGGGATGGAGTGGTAGGAAGAGTGGAGGAGGTCGGCAAGTTAGCAGGGGGTGGGGTAGGCTTCCCTGAAGAGGTGGGTTTTCAGAGTGCGCCTAAAGGAGAGTAGGTGATAATCTGATGGGTTGGGGCAGGGAGTTCCAGAGGATGGGTGACACCCTGGAGAAGTCCTGGAGGCGGGCATGGGAGGAGGAGACCAGGGAACTAGAGAGAAGGAGGTCTTGTGAGGAGCGGAGTGTGCGTGTTGGGTGGTACTTGGATATTAGGTCAGTGATGTAGTTCGGGGCAGTATGGTGGACAGCTTTGTACGTCAATGTTAGGATCTTGAATTTGATGCGTTGTGCAATCGGAAGCCAGTGGAGGGATTGGCAGAGGGGGGTGGCGGAGATGGTGCAGTTGGAAAGGTGAATGAGTCTGGCACCGTATTCAGGATCGACTGAAGCAGGGATAGCCAGCGGCGAGGCAGGCCAGTGAGGAGGGAGTTGCAGTAGTCGAGTCGTGATATGATGAGGGAATGGATGAGCTGTTTAGTGGTTTCTGGGGTTAGAAACGTGCGGATTTTCTATATATTCTATTCTGTTCAAGTGTTACTAAACCCAGGACCCTTCAATCACTATAAATTAAGATAAAATCCCCCTGTGCTCAAAGGGAACCTGTAAACATATGAACTAAGCAGCTGACACCCTATCCTATACCTATAGGTGCAACAAGAAATAAAAAATGAGAATGGTGTAGCGCTACAAATAATAATAAAGATATATGTGAAAATGCATAAATAAATTACTAAATAAATACTCAACAAAATACATAAATAAATGTATATAAGTGATAGATCCTCCAAGGGTCTAAAATAAGTGTCACAAAAAGTGATAAAAGTGCATACATCAGTCAGGTTCCAAACTTGGACCTACATAATAAGTGAATAATACCCACTCCCAAATGGGATACACATACTCAAAACAAAGTGACATACATGTTTATCCCGCATTGGGATTCACTTTATATGTCACTTTGTTTTGAGTGTGTTTATCCCATTTGGGAGTGGGTATTATTCACTTATTATGTAGGTCCAAGTTTGGGACCTGACTGATGTATGCACTTTTATCACTTTTTGTGACACTTATTTTAGACCCTTTGAGGATCTATCACTTATATACGTTTATTTATGTATTTTATTGAGTGTTTATTTAGTAATTTATTTATGCATTTTCACATATCTTTATTAATATTTGTAGCGCTACACCATTATCATTTTTTATTTCCTGCATTCACTATATCTAGTCTCCCACAAAACACGGGAATGCAATTATTTTAGTAAATACAGTGGGGAAAATAGTTATTTGATCCCCTGAGATTGTGTGGGTTTGCTCACTTGCAAAGAAATGAAGGGTCTATAATTGTTATCACAGATGTATTTTAAATGATAGAGACAGAATATTAACCAAAAATATAAAAAAACACACGATACAAATGTTACAAATGAAGTTGCAGTTCAGTGAGTAAAATAATTATTTGATCCCCAAGCAAAACATGACTTAGTACTTGGTGGAGAAACCCTTGTTGGCCAGCACAGAGGTCAGACGTTTCTTGTCGTTGGTTACCAGGTTTGTACAGATTTCAGGAGGGATTTTGGTCCGCTCTTCTTTACAGATCTTCTCTAAATCCTTAATGTTTCTTGGCTGTTGCTTGGAAACTTAAAGTTTCAGCTTCCTCCCTAAATTTTCTATAGGATTAAGGTCTGGAGACTGGCTAGGCCACTCCATGACCTTAATGTGCTTCTTCTTGAGCCACTCCTTTGTTGCCTTGGTGGTATGTTTTGGGTCATTGTCATGCTGGAAGACCCATCCACGACCCATCTTCAGTGTTCTGGCTGAGGGAAGAAGGTTCTCATCCACGATTTTATAATATATGACCCTGTCCATTGGCCCCCCAATGCAGCAAAGTTTGCCTGTACCTTTAGCAGAGAAACAGCCCCAAAGCATAATGTTTCCACCTCCGTGCTTGACTGTAGGGATGGTGTTCTTAGGCTCATAATCAGGATTTTTTTTCCTCCGAACACAGCGAGTTGAGTTAATGCCAAAGAGCTCAATTTTGGTCTCATTTGACCACAGCACTTTCTCCAAACCCTTCTCTGAATTATTAAAATGTTCAATGGCAAACTTCAGATAGGCCTGTACATGTGCCTTCTTGAGAAGGGGGACCTTGCGGGCACTGTAGGATTACAGTCCATGGTGGCGTATTGTGTTACCAATGGTTTTTTTGGTGACTGTGGTCCCTCCTGCCTTGAGATCATTCACAAGCTCCTCCTGTGTAGTTCTGGGATGATCTCTCAAACTTTTCTCATGATCGTCCTTACCCCATGAGGCAAAATCTTGCACGGAGCTCCAGACTGAGGGCGATTGATGGTTATTTTGTATTTCTTCCATTTGCGAATAATCGCTCCAACAGTTGTCTCCTTCTGACCAAGCTCCTTGTTGATGGTCTTGTAGCCCATTCCAGCCTCATGCAGGTTTACAATCTTGTCCCTGATGTCCTTTGACAGCTGTTTGGTCTTGCCCATGGTGGTGATGAGGTTTGAATGAAAGAGATTCTGTGGACAGGTATCTTTTATACACGTAAAGAGTTGCCATTCGGAGCACCTTCTTAAATTTACAGGAGTAACCCGAGTACCACATGAGCACAAAGCCAGTCTGTGGGAGCCAGAATTATTGTTGGTTGGTAGGGGATCAAATACTTATTTTACTCACTGAACTGCACCTTAATGTATAACATTTGTATCGTGTTTTTTTTCTGGATTTTTGGCGAATATTCTGTCTCTATCAACAAACTACACCTATGATAAAATTATAGACCCTTCATTTCTTTGTAAGTGGGAAAACTTACAAAATCTGCAGAGGATCAAATAGTTATTTTCCCCACTGTATAAACTGCTAAATACCTTTTCTCGTCAGTAGTATACTGTAAGCAGGTTTGTGACTTCTATCAGTGTTTGGGCAGCACTTGTTAAAGCTTGTGGGAGGAGTTTTCATTCTCCTCTGACTGTCATATAAGGCTGCATGAACTCTGACCCTCTGTCTGGACAGTGCTGATTGGCCCTGTGCTGATCACATGCACCCTCCCAAAGAAAAGCAAAACACACTGAACTGAGCATGTGCAGAGTGATTCCTAGAGCTCTGTTCTATCAGGAGATGGACTGGGGACAATAGAAGAAGGGGAGGATCAGAGATGACAGGTTTTTTTACACAATGCAGAGGATTAACCCCTTGGGTTCCACAGTGAGTATAGCAAGCATGCTTTCCTACATCTACAGACTGATTTTTACTGTTTTGGGTTTAGTAACATCTTAAGCAGCCTAAATAGGAATCATCTTATTTCACCTTACTGTATTTTGTGCACTATGTTTTCATTACAAATTCAAATTTAGTTTCAAACTCAAATTTGGATAATTTGTTTTGTTAAAGTTTATTTTGGATTTATTGAAATTCATTACTATTGTGATTCGGAAATTCAGATACAGTTGTGTTCAAAATAATAGCAGTGTGTTGAAAAAAGTGAATAAAGCTGAAAATCCTTCTAATAGCTTATCCACACAAATGCATTGGGTACACGACACATTCTATTCCAAATCAAAACATGAAGGAAAATACATCAAATTTGTGTTGTTCCTCTAAAAAATTGAAAAGTGAATATTAGACTGTTCAAAAAAATAGCTGTGTTTGTATTCTTCTTTACAAACTCAAACATTCACTATATAAACTGAAAAATGTTTGAAGATTTTGCTTTCCTTTGAATCACTTCATGAATATTTGGTTGTAGTCGCACTGTTTCTGAGAACTGCTGTACATCTGTGTTGTATGGAGTCACCCAACTTCTGGCCCCTGTGATCAGGTATTCCAGCCCAGGATGATTGGACCACATTCCACAGTTCTTCTCTATTTCTTGGTTTTGCCTCAGAAACTGCATTTTTGATGTCACCCCACAAGTTTTCTATTGGATTAAGATCCGGGGATTGGGCTGGCCACTCCATAACGTCCATCTTGTTGGTCTGGAACCAAGATGTTACACGTTTACTGGTGTGTTTGGGGTCGTTGTCTTGTTGGAACACCCATTTCAAGGGCATTTCCTCTTCAGCATAAGGCAGCATGACCTCTTCAAGTATTCTGATGCATTCAAACTGATCCATGATCCCTGGTATGTGATAAATAGGCCCAACACCGTAGTATGAGAAACATCCCCATATCATGATGCTTGCACCACCATGCTTCACAGTGTACTGTGGCTTGAATTCAGTGTTTGGGGGTCGTCTGACAAACTCTCTCCGGCACTAGACCCAAAAAGAACAATCTTACTTTCATCAGTCCACAAAATGTTGCGCCATTTCTCTTTAGGCCAGTCAATGTGCTCTTTGGCAAATTTTAACCTCTTCAGCACGTCTTTTTTTCAACAGTGGGACTTTGCGGGGGCTTCTTGCAGATAGCTTGGCTTCACATAGGCGTCTTCTAATTGTAACAGTCCTCACAGGGAACTTTACACCTTCTTTCATCTTCCTGGAGCTGATTGTTGGCTGAGTCCGCGCCATTTTGGCTATTCTTCTATCCATTCCAATGGTAGTTTTTCGCTTTCTTCCACGTCTTTCAGGTTTTGGTTGCCATTTTAAAGCATTTGCGATCATTTTAGCTGAGCAGCCTATCATTTTCTGCACTTCTTTATATGTTTACCCCTCTCCAATCAACTTTTTAATCAAGGTACGCTGTTCTTCTGAACAATGTCTGGAACGACCCATTTTCCTCAGAATTTCAGAGAGAAATGCACTGTAACCAGCATGTACAACATTTGCTGCCTTCCTTCCTTAAATAAGGGCAATAATTGCCACCTGTTTTTCAAAGAATGAATGACCTCACTAATAGAACTCCACACTGCTATTATTTTGAACATGCCCCTTTCAATTAGTGATTCAATGACACAGAATTAGCAGCATGCATGTCATGACTGTTGGGTCTGTTGGATTTCTATTACTCTACTACACCTGCTAGTAAATTATTTGCCATGTAGAAATATCATTTCTACCAAAAACAGTGATTGATCCGGTTAGTGATGTCTGACTGCTATAACACAACTGTACATGTGAATCTCCAAACAATGAAAATTTCATTCAAATTTTGATTTGTAGCTAAACGAATTGCACAAGTCTATTTTCTTTATTCGTCTCGTTTTGTGCATTTTTTGGAGTCCTGATGAAGTTGGATTTTAGCTCCTGAACATATTGGTTGCCTTTTATTTTTCTGTTGTTACTCTTGATATTATTAAATGACTTTGGACTCATGAGGCGATTGTTGCTATTTTTGCTGCTCATCTGCGCTTGGTTGTACCTCTATACCAGGGGTCTGCAACTTTTAAGACATAAAGAGCCACTTGGACCCGTTTCCGAAGGGAAAAAAAAAAAAAGACTGGGAGCCGCAAAACCATTGCAACATTTAAAACAAATCCGACACTGCATATATTGTTTCTTACCTTAATGCTATATACAGGATCGTGCAGTTAGCTTCATCCCCCATATAGCAATTCATCCCCCATAGCAATTCATCCCCCATATAGTAATTCATCCCCCATATAGTAATTCATCCCCCCTAGTAATTCATCCCCCCTATAGTAATTCATCCCCCATAGTAATTCATCCCCCATATAGTAATTCATCCCCCATATAGTAATTCATCCCCCATATAGTAATTCATCCCCCATATAGTAATTCATCCCCCCTATAGTAATTCATCCCCCCTATAGTAATTCATCCCCCATATAGTAATTCATCCCCCATAGCAATTCATCCCCCATATAGTAATTCATCCCCATATAGTAATTCACCCCCCTATAGTAATTCATCCCCCCTATAGTAATTCATCCCCCATATAGTAATTCATCCCCCATAGTAATTCATCCCCCATATAGTAATTCATCCCCCATATAGTAATTCATCCCCCATATAGTAATTCATCCCCCATATAGTAATTCATTCCCCATATTGTCTCAATTCACTTACCTTTGCTCCGCGCGTTCCTCTCACTGTGTTCCCGCGCTGTGTTCCGGTCTTCAGGGCGGACTGTGAGAGGAGAGGAGTTCGTCACGCTGCCCCGCCTACATCCTGGCTGCCCCGCCTACATCCTGACAGCCAATGTTCCGCGCTCTGCATTAAAAGAGTCCTGACTTTTGAGGCGGCCGCCCGAGAGGAGGGAGGGGAGCGGGCGCCCGGCACACAGAAGAGCCGCATGTGGCTTGCGATCCGCGGCTTGCCGACCACTGAAACCCTATTGCCTGTCACCTGGTGGGCAGTGTGCTCCGGAGCCGCAGCAAAGATGAAAAAGAGCCGCATGCGGCTCTGGAGCCGCGGGTTGCCGACACCCGCTCTATACCATTGTACTGCAATTTATCAAATTGCAGCATGCACTGGGTAAAAGCAAAGTGCATTAAAAAAAACATTGCAGCATACGCATAAACAAACCGTGGTGTAAATTTCAGTGTGACCAACCTTTGTCATAAACTCACATGTGCTTTGTTCTTTGAAGAGCAATCTACATTCAGGTCAGAAAGAATTTGGCCATGAGGAGATGTTGTATTGTCTTCTCACTGCCTGCTTGAACCCCAAAACAGCGCACTGAATGCAGTTGCGGGGGGTGCTGCCTTTGCAGCTAAAGGGGGTAGTATTTAGGAGGTGGTAACAGTGTGGCTCAACCATTGGGTTTTACTGCCACCCCAACCTCACATGTGAACGAGCCCTTACTCCAACCAAATGTGCTGTGAATAGGACAGGGCATGGTTAGGACCTCTGTCAGGCATTTGTTGCTGACCACATTTGGGACATTTCCATACCTTTCTGTCTTGGCAACACCCCATCGCAACCTACCATATAGTGTTACTGAGCTAGGAAGTGGGGAGGAGGAGGGGGTGGGGGATATGATCCTTCCCAACTCCATCCAACACTAAAACATGTCCAGATTTGGACTGTAATAACTAAGGATGGAGATTTTTTTTAAGCTGATGTTGTGCTGTATACAGGCAATACAATGGCCAAATCTCCAACCTCTTCCTTCCCTGATAAGAGCCCCTCAGGGTAAGAAAAGATGTCTCCTCCATGTGCTCTAATTGCCGTATCGAGGAAGATATCCGGCTCAGGTGTTTCTTCAGCCTCTTATTCATTCTGTGCACAAATATTATCCTGGACCATCACCGCCTGCTGTAAGACAAGGAGAACCCATTGCACTTCTCTTCCTTTTGCTTCCTCTAATGACAATCTTCATCTATCTCTATAGCATCTCTAGAAATGAAAATTCTGGTCAACCAAGACAAAAGAAGACCCTGGAACGCTGGATTAAAGATAGGGGAGCCCAAGCTGAAAAAATGCAGACAATACCTTTGCAGAACTTTTCTAGAAGGGCTGCTTGTCCTGCTGTTATGTAGATTCTTTACCTTCTGAACCCTGGACCTGGCAGAAGCATAAAGCTGATGAACTCCTGATCTACATTTTTGTTCTGGGTTGGTTATTCAGGAAGAGTTCAGTAACTTCCACCTCTGTATTTGCATCATGGCGAGTTTCCTTGGCTTTACATAGGAATGGGTCAAACTCCGACTGCAGCATCATAGCACCATGTTGTCACTGGAGACCCAGAGAGGGAACAAATGAGTACCCATTACTCACTTGCTTTTAAAGGCTTTGGATACATGCCTATTAGCTTTGTCCACTGTCGCGAGCCAAGAACCCCCCAAATCCACCACTATACTTAGCTCAATGCAACCCGCCTCCTCAAATTAAATTCCATCCATCCCCCCCATAGCTAACTCATCCCCTCCATCGATGACTTACTCAATGCACCAACTCCACCCAATGTCTAGTCCAACACACTTTATATACTTAAACCAAAGACCCTGCCCCCCATGTGTCTAACCCAATGCACCCTCACCACCCTACACCTACCACATTGCACCCCTCCCTCCTATACATATATCTAAATGAACCCACAAGTTCCTTGCCCAAAGAATACTTTCCAGCCATGTCTAACCCAATGTATATGCTCCCCCTCATGCCTAGCCCAATGCACCCCTCTACCACGTACCTAGCCAAAAGTATGCTCTCCACTCATGCCTAGCCCAAAGCATGTTCGCTCCCTGTACCTAACTCAATACCCCCCAACCATGGCAAGCTTGTTGCATTCCCTCCTTCCATGCCTAGTTCAATACAGCCCTTTCCCCTATGCCTAGCCCTTGCACGTTCTCCTCCTATACCAAACCCAGTACCCCCCCCCCATGTTAAAGTTTACCCCAATACACCCCACCCCATTTAGCACCGTCTGGAACCCACAGACCTACCAGCTTATTCTGGAGACTAAGGCTGCTGCAAAGAGGGGACCAAGACAGGTAAGTCGTCATCGGTCCCAGCCCTAACAACTGCACATTCTCTGTAAATTTTGAAAGCTGATACCATTTGCAAACCTCTACCCAGGACAGTGTGATGCTGCTGGGTCAGAAAGGAATATACAGAATAGACGTAAACAAAACCCAGCCCTGGGTCCTCCAACAAGCTTGTTTACAATGACTAATTGCTGGGCAATGCTGAAGAGCTTCTAAATTTGGCTGGGCTTTGTCCACAAGAGATTCAGGGAAGAAAGGAAGGAGAGTTTCTCATGAGAGGAGAACAGAAAGCCAGTGGCCACATCTTCAAGAATTCGCTCATTACTCTGGGCTCACCCACAATGAACAGTTTCTGTACATTTAACAAAAAAAAAACAAAAACACTTCAGGGTCAAACTTTTTCAGAAAAAAATTTTGCTAATTGAAACAAATTATAGAAACCTCAAAGTTATATAAGTTTCTGCAAAAAAATAAAAATAATAATACAGTAAAACAGTGAACGTCATAGATTGCTTCTTCTGTTTCCCCGTTTCATCTTCTAGGCTTAGCAGGCTGCACATAAGGATACAACTCAAATGGGAAATGGAATCCCCTAAGTCTCATATTTTGGGTTTGTGTGGTTGCTGACAAGTCGGATCCAACGCTGGCTTCTGCAGTCTCTCAAGGACTCCATCATAGGTCTCTCATTATGCCTACTGCTGCACCCTTGACAAAGGCAAATGGTGGCGTCATCCTCCTCGGATGAATTCTCCATAATGCCAAACACAAATAAAGGAAGAGTCTATCTGTAAGGCCTAGATTACACTTGCAGTTTGGGGAATGCGGCTGTAAAACACTAGGTTGAACCATGTTTTTAAAAACACCCCCTTCCCTAAGTTGAAAGGGTACTACACGTGTCATGTGGCCAAGACAAACACCTCCATTGTGTTTGGCTAGCAGTACTGCCCATCAAATGCATGTATTAGGTAATTTGGGCCATGCAGCAATCATGTGCTATGCACGAGGTTGTGGCATTGTTCTACAGGCTTTTCGGTAGTTGCTGTGGATCAAATTTGACCAGCAGTGAGGAGATATGTTGCCTCCCCACCACCTGTGAAATGCCCTATGAACAGAAAATCTCTCTAAAGAGGGCGAACACATCTACAAATGAGCCTTAAAAGAGAGGAACCTTCATTAGTGATATGGGGAGTGGAAACAAACTACTGCATGGATATCTTACTATTATGGGAGGGGCAGAAACAAAATACTGGGGGAAATCTCACCATTGTGGGAGGGGCAGAGACAAAAACTACTTCAAGGAATCCCACCACTGTGGGAGAGACAGAGACAAAAACTACTTCAAGTAATCCCACCACTGTGGGAGGGGCAGAGACCAAAACTACTTCAAGGAATCCCACTGTTGTGGGAGGGGCAGAGACCAAAACTACTTCAAGGAATCCCACCACTGTGGGAGGGGCAGAGACCAAAACTACTTCAAGGAATCCCACCATTGTGGGAGGGGCAGAGACCAAAACTACAAGGAATCCCACCATTGTGGGAGGGGCAGAGACCAGAACTACTTCAAGGAATCCCACCGTTGTGGGAGAGGCAGAGACCAGAACTACTTCAAGGAATCCCACCGTTGTGGGAGAGGCAGAGACCAGAACTACTTCAAGGAATCCCACCATTGTGGGAGGGGCCGAGACAAACTACTGTGGGGGAAATCTCAGCACCAGAATCTTAGATATAAGGGATCAAAGGCTGCACTTTGTCACAGGCTGCCCTGAGACAAAATGGTGAAGTCTTTATATTTAGCATCTGAACTGCAGTGATGTTACTAGAACCAGGGACGAGTTTTAGATCGGAGTAATTCTTGTCAGTTTCTCAGAAGATGGATTGCTGCTTTGCCAACAACAGAACATTAATTTTTGTACTCCCCATAAAATCTTTCTCAGAATCCATTGAACACAGGATTCGAAAGACAACTGGATTATATGGTCACCTATAGGAGGATTGGAAACTAGAAGACAAAGAAAGCTGCAGACCAGCCCCATGGAGTACAACCTCTTCCACATTCAACGTTTATAGCTTGTAGCAAGCAGAACCAAGAGCACTTGCCATAAGCACATAGGGTGGGACCTGTGCTCCTCAATTCTTCTCAATGGAGAAGGAACCTTACGGTTGAATACAAAATCCAGTTTTATCATTCCTCATTGAAGGACAAAAGATTTTAAAAACAATAGGGATATCAAAGAGCAAAAAGCGGCAAAGGCTAACAGGACAGCAAGAAACTCTGGTAGCTTATAGGGCTGCCTACAGCACTTTGGGTCAAACTGGCATCGACAGAGGCTGAAACATCCACCTGGTCAAACTACAGGAATATATAAGCAGAGGACAGGGTGGCAGCCTTAAAGTGGACTTCCACCCAAAACCTAACGCTAAATCTACTTCCATCCCCATTCTATGCCTAATCTAACAAACCTGTAAAGAAAAAATACCTATACTTGCCCATTCTGAAGCTGCTGCGGTCCAATCTCCAGAGGCGGCTTCTGTGCCGAGAGAGAAAGCCGACAACAGCTGGGAAATAAAAGGAATATGATGTCACCCACAGACTTGCTATGGAGAACCCATTGTTGGCTGCCTCTGCTCTACACAGAAGCAGCCAATGACAGCTTAGCATAAGACCAGACTGGAGCGGCTTCAGAATGTATAGCAAACATTTCTTTACAGGGTTAGATAGATTAGGCTTAGAATGCAGGTGGGAGTAGGTTTAGCGTCAGTTAGGTTTTCGGTGGAATTGACCTGAAAAACAGAGGTCTCCTAGTAGGGCAAGCTTTCACAGAAAACACAGGAGTCCTATAGCTTGGATCAAAGGCTTGAACAATGGTCTGATGGACCCATCTGGAAAGGGCGGCATAAGAATCTGGAATTTCCTACCTGGAATCATTTAAAAAAAAAAAAAAAGCCAGAGCTGAAACAGGCACAGTCTGCTCAGACCTAATCTGAGCAATTGAAGAAACTCTCCTTTTGGTGAACTGGAGCTGCACACAAAGACGTCAAGACAATACCCTCATTGCATTGAATGGTTGATACCACCTGCGGAAAGAAGCTTGCAAAGCAACTTTGTGCCTGTGCAGAACATAAACGTTCTTTGGAAGACAGGGCCATTAGTTCAGATACCACCCTGACCAATCTAATGGAGACAAACCACCTTGTTGATCAAGGAAGTAAGAGGAATGTCCCTGATCTGTTCGAAGGGAGGGCCTTTAAAAGGGTTGACAGGTGCAGGGTCAAATCCCAAGGAGGTAGAAAGCATTTGGCATGGGGAGCCACACGAGTACAACCCTGAACGATTATCTCAGAAGATGGGACACTAGTGGTCTCTGGAAAAGAATGGTAGAAGATGGGACACTAGTGGTCTCTGGAAAAGAATGGTGAATGCAGAGACCCCGACCATTGATGGTACTAAGGGCTGAACAGTGGTCCCTCACCCATATACTGAAGAGAGACCTTTACACAAAAACTCTTCAGGTGAAAGTCCTTCAACTATTCACATCAACTAATGTACGTCTTCCAAGTCTGATGAAGTGAACTTAAAGGGTTACTAAACCCAGGACCCCGCATTCACTATATCTGGTCTCCCCGGACCCTGCATTCACTATATCTGGTCTCCCCGGACCCCGCATTCATATATCTGGTCTCCCACAGTACACACAACATGAAATGCAATTGTTTTAGTAAACAAACTGCTAAATACCTTTTCTCATCAGCAGTATATAGCAGTCTTGCGACTTCCATCAGTGTCCAGCAGAGCACTGGTTAAAGCTTGTAGGAGTTTTCATTTTGCTCTGGCGGTCCTATGAGGCTGCATAACCCCTGACCCTCTGTCTGGACAGCGCCGGTTGGTCCTGTGCTGATCACACACTCTCGCAAGAAAACAAAAAACCCAAAAACTCTGATACACACCAAACTGAGCATATGCAGCTTGCCCCCAAGGCTCTGTTTTATCAGCAGATAGATTGGGGACAGTAGAAGGGTACGATCAGAGAAGACAGGATCAAACATCCTTTTTACACAATGTGGAGGATTAACCCTTGAGGTTCCACAGTAAATATAACAAGCATGCTTTACTGCTTCTACAGACTGATTTTACTGTTGTGGGTGTATTAACACTTTAGGCATCTTTTCTATTAGGAAAGACAGTCCGTCAGAACATGGTATGAAGAAATCCGTCCTAAAATCAGCAGAGCTGAGAAGGACTTGCATCCTCTTATGGACACTTAAAACAGAAAAAACCCCAGAGAAACTAAGCATGTTGGGTGTTGGAGGAGTTCTCTCTTAGGCTGGTCAGAGGTTTTTCTGTCTTGTAGTATCAAAACTCCCTGTCGATGGCAATAGATCCCAGTTGTCTTCTGAATCCTGTGCCTCTCAAAAGAAAAAAAAAATCCAGTATGAAGAATTTTATTTAAAAAAAAAAAAAACAAAAAAAAAAATTATATATATATATATATATATATATATATATATATATATATATATATATATATATATATATATATATATATATATAAAATATATATTTTGCAATACAACTGTACAGTTGTGCAAAATACACAGTATCAATTTGAAGTGATGAGATCAAATTGTAACTTTATGGTCACACCCATATGTGCAACATTTGGAGGATATTACATCCTAGGATGGTGTGGGTGGATAAACTGTGTACCGCATCCCAGAACAATGTACAGCTTAAGAGCAACGGAAGAGAAAATGGGACTTTCAAGGTGCTACTCACTTTGGAGGAACAAGAAATAACCAATTATATAAAAACAGATTGTTCATTGTATCAAAATTAAAGGATAAATTCACCTTTTGTAACATGTTACACCTGTACTCAGATTACTGTTACGGCAAACCCCCCCCCCCCATTTCCGTTGTGACAGCAAGCCAGGTTCCTCTCCCCACACCCTCTGTCACATTAAAAAAAAAATTAAATGTGGCTGTGCAGGGGGGCTCCAACCACCCACACACCTGGAATGGAAGAACTACAAGTACTGACAGTCTCAAAGAACTACAGGGTGCTGATAAATTCCTTAGGAGGTAGTTCATTGATGCCTCCTGTCATTGTGTAACTGCCTGTCTGCATGGGCAGACAGCTACACTGACGATCTGCAGGAGCCTGTCACTGCACTCGCGATGTGCTGATAGCAGGTGCAATGCTTTGCAGATTTCTAGAATAAATTTACTTTTTTTTTTAATTGCAAAAAGATGTGCATTTATGAATTTTATTTACAAAGAATCATAATGTGTCCAGTTTCTAACGATGTCTCCTGAAATATAGGTAAATTACTGCAAAAACACAAACAAGACAACCGCAGTGTTTAGGGGGCAGCAAGGTTGGAATTCTGTTTTGTGTGGAACAAGGAATGCACATAAAGAATTGCAAACAGTCCTCCACACTCATGTGCAGGAGGTGCTAGTATGCGGTGTTATAGGTAGATTCTGAAGGGTGTGAGGTTATTATCTTACGCGTTTCGCAAACAGAAGCTTCTTTAGCACAGCAGGGCACATATGAGTGTGGAGTGGTGCTGTACTTTGAAACACCCCCAAGAGGGTCAAAAGATGGAGCATGGGGGGAGAGAGACCAGAGGCATTTACCCCGGACAAGAAGGGACCCTGGACAAGCGTACTGAGCGCCAGCAGCCCAAAAGCACAGAAGCTGCCCAAGACCTTCACTTTTTTAAAGTTCAATATGGGAGGATCAGAAATGGCCTCATAGTCCCCCAGCATGTCCCTTTGACCTTGACTGGTACAAAATGTTCAACAAAGCCTATGAAGAGAAGCACACCATCCCAACTATAAAGCATGGCACGACCATGTTTTTAAAATAACTTTAATTAAAGGTATTTGCAAAGGTAAAATATTAAAACATAAAAGATCAAATAGGTTGTCTAATTAGAGTCTAAAGCGTGGCATTTAAAAACATAAAAGAAAAAAAAAAAAAAGAAAAAGCGCAACCTCTGTCTGCCATTGTACAGAATTTTACAGACATAATAAATAGCTTTGCCCCCCCCCCTCCCCCATTCCACAGAACTGTATGTACAACAGCAGTTGACATTAGTAAATTAAAAAAAAAAAAAAACAAATTCCCCCCCATCAGTCCCCTATAAAAATCAGATCTAGGAACCCCCATGTTACACAGGAGCAGGCCCACGTACAAAGAAATTCACATTTAACAAACCTTACGCTGCTTCTTCTCAGCTCCCCATCGATTGTGTTTTTTTTTGGAAAGCAGAAAATAGGTAATCGAGGAGGGCCTCCAAAAGCCGTGTGAGAACAGGAAGATTTGGGTGTCTTGTGCTGGTGGAACCCGATGCTCCAAGCGCTCCCCCAAACCACCCGCCAAGCCCAGCCTTAAAGTTCTGAAAGTCCGTATAAAAACCAGAAGGTAAGGTGAGCACTGGCCATTAGGGGGGCAGATCTGAGACTGCAATAAACCCCCCAGCAGCCAAAAAATGGGGCTCCGCTTCTAATATGCGATATGGAAGCCAGGCTTTGGTCACCGCAGCCTCCGTCTCTTTAGCATAGGCACTAGTCACAAGGCAGTAAAATTAATGTCCCCCCCTGCAAACATCTTCGCAGCCCCCCTCTGGTGATGTGTCATGTGCAGGGCAGTAAAGCACTGCATAAGGCAACCGCTGCTCGACGAGCCCTGCTGCAACTTCCTCTAACCAGGAATGGGCCGGAAGGGGGGGGGGGGGGCGGTAATGCAGGGTTCCCCCAGGAAGTCACAGCAGTCAAGTCCCTTCCTTCACAGTGCAACCCAGATGACCCTCCCCAGGAGACCGCTACATCAACTGGAAGGCAAAGAAATCAGCCAACCCTGGAAATTACACACAGATGTCAGGGGGTCAGGACCAGAGGGGGACACCTTGGAGAAGAACATATCGGCTTTGTGAGACAGGAAGGATAAAAGTGAACTGCTGGGAGACACACATGGCCTATACAATACATTGAGACACCAGTGACTGGCTGGGGAGAGAATACTTCCAATAAAAGCACTTGTATATGTCTTTGGGTGGGGGAGGGGTTAGGGGTGGGAGATAAAACCATGTGATCAGATCAGTCAAAATATACAGGACAGAGAGGATCAGGCAGAGAGAACAGTAAAAGAAACTCCTTGGAAAATGCTCCGGAGCCATATTTTGTGACGCCTGAGGAAGGGGCGGGGGACTGTAATGTATGTAGGGGGGTGGGCAGCGATCCCGCACAGTCTCTTCCCGCAGTGCAGCCCGTCCGCCAATCCCACAGGGACACAGCCACTTCAGTTTCATTGTCATTGGTACCAGGGAAAGGGGCGCTTCCCATGTTGTCAGGATTGGTTTTCAGTTTAACCAGTTTCAGTTCCGTCAGATCGCTCGCCCCACTCGAAACACCCTTCAGTGGGGATGGGTGTGGGGTGGGGGGGGGAGGTTTTCACCACTCCGCATCGCCGATGGCTTTAGAGAAGACAAAATCACGGCCGTTCAGGTTCATAATCCCGTCCTTGAGATGAAACTTCCACTTGTTTTTACTTCTGTGGATCTGGAAAAAAATAAAATGAGAATAAAAACAGAAAACGCATTTCACAGGTTTTGGTGACAAATGACGGTCCCAGGAGGGGCGGGTTAGATGTAATTGAAGGCTTACTCTTTAGTGTCATCAGCAGTTCACTAACTTTAATGTGAGGATGGGTTGGCCTTCTCGGTTGGGTGAAGATGGCGAATAGCTGACCCAGGTCGGATCCATTCGCTCACCTCCAGCCGGAGATCTCAATAGAACAGTCCCAGCTTCTCAAGAATGTTGTTGCTACAAGTAAGAATTCTGCTGCCATCTGCTGGTGACATTTTATAAACACCAGAGACACCAGCTTGACATGGGAGCACCATCTCTATCTAAGCCCCGAAGAGCAGAAGAGAATATATATATATATATATATATATATATATATATATATATTATATATACACACACACACACACACACACACACACACACACACACACATATACACAGGTGAAACTCAAAGAATTTTAATATCATGCAAAAGTTCATTTATTTCAGTAATGCAAGTTAAAAGGTGAAACTAATATATGAGATAGACTCATTACATGCAAAGTTAGATAGTTCAAGCCGTGATTTGTCATCATTGTGATGATTATGGCTTACAGCTCATGAAAACCCCAAATCCACAATCTCAGAAAATGAGAATATTGTGAAAAGGTGCAATATTCTCGGCTCAAAGTGTCCCACTCTAATCAGATAATTAAGTCATAACACCTGCAAAGGGTTCCTGAGCCTTTAAATGGTCTCTCAGTCCGGTTCAGTAGGAATCACAATAATGGGAAATACTGCTGACTCCATAAGGAGGGAAAGCCTCAAAAGGTAATTGCAAAAGAAGTTGGATGTTCCCAAAGTGCTGTATCAAAGCACATTAATAAAAAGTTATGTGGAAGGGAAAAGTGTGGAAGAAAAAGTTGCACAAGCAGCAGGGATGACCGCAGCCTGGAGAGGATTGTCAGGAAAAGGCCATTCAAAAGTGTTGGGGACTTTCACAAGGAGTGGACTGAGACTGGAGTCAGTGCATCAAGAGCCACCACACACAGACGGATCCTGGACATGGGCTTCAAATGTTGTATTCCTCTTGCAAGCCGCTCCTGAACAACAAACAACGTCAGAAGCGTCTTACCTGGGCTAAAGAAAAACAGACCTGGTCTGTTGCTCAGTGGTCCAAAGTCCTCTTTTCTGATGAGAGCAGCTTTTGCATTTCATTTGGAAACCAAGGACCCCGAGTATGGAGGAAGAATAGAGAGGCCCAAGGACCCCGAGTATGGAGGAAGAATGGAGAGGCACACACTGCAAGATGCTTGAAGTCCAGTGTGAAGTTTCCACAGTCTGTGTTGATTTGGGGAGCCATGTCATCTGCTGGTGTTGGTCCACTGTGCTTCATTAAGTCCAGGGCCAATGCAGCCGTCTACCAGGAGATTTTGGAGCACTTCATGCTTCCTTCCGCAGACGAGCTTTATGGGGATGCTGACTTCATTTTCCAGCAGGACTTGGCACCTCCCACACTGCCAAAAGCACCAAACCCTGGTTCAATGACCGTGGGATTACTGTGCTTGATTGGCTAGCAAACTCGCCTGACCTGAACCCCATAGAGAATCTATGGGGCATTGCCAAGAGAAAGATGAGAGACATGAGACCAAACAATGCAGAAGATCTGAAGGCCGCTATTGAAGCATCCTGGTCTTCCATAATACCTCAGCAGTGCCACAGGCTGATAGCTTCCATGCCACGCCGTATTGAGGTAGTTATTGCTGCAAAAGGGGCCCAAACCAAGTACTGAGTACATATGCATGCTTATACTTTTCAAAGGTCCGATATTGTTCTATGTACAATCCTTGTTTTATTGATTGCATGTAATATTCTCATTTTCTGAGATTGTGGATTTGGGGTTTTCATGAGCTGTAAGCCATAATCATCACAATTTTGACAAATCACGGCTTGAACTATCTAGCTTTGCATGTAATGAGTCTATCTCATATATCAGTTTCAACTTTTAAGTTGCATTACTGAAATAAATGAACTTTTGCGCGATATTCAAATTTTTTGAGTTTCACCTGTATATACACACACACACACACACACACACACATACACACACATATACATACATATATATATATATATATATATACACATATATATACACACACACACATATACATCACGGGAGTTGGTGTGGGGGCGGTGTGTTACCATGGTTTACTATGGGATCAGGCCGCCCCCCCATGACACTGAAACTTCACTATGAGCAGCATTTGCAGTTTACAGAATCCCCCCTACTTCTTCCACCCACCTTGTCATATTGGCACACAACGACATTCTCTGTATCAAACAGCTCCTGACCCTCCTCATCACTGACGTCATCTTCACTGTTTAGGGGTTCCTGGAGAAGAATGGGGGAGAACTGAATAAGACAGTCTGATCATAAATCAAAATCAAAGGCTAAACAAACTACAAGTTATCTTAGATGAAAGTTCAGACAGAACTTGGTCACTGTGTCCTCCACAATATATCTTGAACGATGAAATGAGACTCCTATTTCCTAAGCCTAAAATTCTTACATTAAGAACTATTACCCGAACTGTGACTACAGAGGGGGTGGAATTACAGGTGGGCATTTTCTGTCATCACATGGCCAGCTCTACAGAGCTACATCAGAATTTACAGATTTTAGTACAACCTCTGCAGATATGGGAAAGGAATCTCTGTACCATTTACAGCTTTTCATCAACTGGATACTAACACCCCTTTAGCCCTCTTTCAATTTCTAAGTACAATGGGACATCTGATGTTGGGGTTCTTACCTCCTCCACTTGCCCATCTTCTCCATCCTTCTCTTTGTCCTCCTCTTCTTCATCATCATAGTCCTCATCCTCATCTTCATCCTCCTCAGATGAGGTGTCCCCGGCCCCATCCACCTGCAGGACGAGGGGAGCCTGCTGCTGCCCTTGCTGGGGCTGTTGGGGATTGCCTACAGCAAGTTGCCCCTGGCTGGTGGCCTGAGCGGCAGACACAGTGGTTGGGATGACTTGGGTCTTGTTCCCAGTGAAGAGGATCTGCTGCGGCTGGATAATGACCCCGGTTTGCTGGGGCAGTCCTCCTGGAAGGGGGGCCAAAACCTGCAGAGGACATGATGGTTAATGGCACAACAAAAACATTCCACATTTGCAGTTTATGAAAGAATACCTGTCGTACATCAAGGGCTGCCTTTGCTGCCCATGGCATATAAGCAATCAGACACTATAGAGAGCTACCTTCTCCTACAATGGTAAAAGAGGGTTTGATCCTCCATTGGGATTTTGTTACCTACTATGACCCTGGCAGGGGGATTTTCTTCCATTGCACAGTCCTACTAAGACACCCTGGGCTCTGCTGTGAGCTGTACTTGCTGCCTCCTCTCTCAAGGAGTTCTCCATACACTGATATAGTAGGCCACTAGAGGACTCGTGACACTACACAGGTGTCACTGCCACCCAAAGAGCTCTCCATAGTCATAAGTAGGGACAGCAGGCAGCAAATACAATTCACAGCAGAGCTCTGGAGGTCAGGGCTGAGGTCTCTCCAAAAAGGACCCCAGAAAAGACTCATTGGGGGACTAAACTTAGCCATACTCCAAAAGAAAGTTTGGTTTTAACATTTATGGGTTGACATGCTATAAATTAGAAGGGGGGGGGGGGGGGGAGGGTCATTGCCAACACCAAACAATTTCATGTCCAGAAATCCATCAGAAACAAAATGATCTAGAAATGGTCTTTCCTAACATAGAGAACAGGCTGTTAGCAACACATAACAACCATAAAGGGGACAAGCCCTCCAAAATTGCAAGTTGTATATAAACAGAAAGGGTCCTCTGGGTTAGCAGGACGTCACCTGCTGTATGACAGGGGCTTGTACCCCTCCAGCCTGCATCTGTGGGATCACTTGCTGCTGTAGGACCATCGGCTGCTGGGGCTGTAGAATATACTGTGCGCCATTAGCTGCTCTCACCACCTGTAGAAGCTGACCTGCAAAGAGGAAGACAAGATAGATCAATGGGCAAGACCAAACAGTGCGCAGAGTCACTTCATGTGGCAAGCTCCCTGTCTGGGGGTAGGACCCTGGTAGGCTGATTGCTGAGAGCAGGACAGGAGCTCAGGGTGAGGGTGGCTACAGTGAAGAGTATAATACTGAAAAAGGGACCTTCCAACATCAGCCACTGAATACGCAAACCGTAGTACAGCGACTGTCTGTCATCATGCACGCTCTTCTGACCTGCGCTACTTTACATGCCATCTGTTATATTGTTTGTAAATACCTTTCGTATGGACCACTTCTGCGCTGCTCTATAGTAGAAATGCTGCTACAGGGTGGCACGGGTACGCAAAATCATGTATATAATTATATATATATATATATATACACATATATATATATATATATATATACACATATATATACAGTCATGGCCAAAATTGTTGGCACCCTTGATATTTTTCCTGAAAATCAAGTATTTCACACAAAAAAGGTATTGCATTAACACATGTTTTGCTATACACATGTTTATTCCCTTTGTATGTATTGGAACAAATATAAAACAGAGGCAGAAAAGCAAATATGACATAATGTCACACAAAACCCCAAAAATGGGCTGGACAAAAGTATTGGCACCCTTAACTTAATATTTGGTTGCACACCCTTTGGAAAACATAACTGAAATCAGTCGCTTCCTATAACCATCAATAAGCTTCTGACACCTCTCACCCGGAATTTTGGACCACTCTTCCTTTGCAAACAGCTCCAGGTCTCTCTTATTGGAAGGACACCTTTTCCCAACAGCAATTTTAAGATCTCTCCACAGGTGTTCAATGGGATTTAGATCTGGGCTCATTGCTGGCCACTTCAGAACTCTCCAGCGCTTCTTTGCCATCCATTTCTGAGTGCTTTTTGACGTATGTTTGGGGTCATTGTCCTGCTGGAAGACCCAGGATCTTGGACGCAAACCCAGCTTTCTGACACTGGGCCCTACAGTGCGACCCAAAATCCTTTGGTAATCCTCAGATTTCATGATGCCTTGCACACAGTCAAGGCACCCAGTGCCAGAGGCAGCAAAACAACCCCAAAACATCATTGAACCTCCACCATATTTTACCGTAGGTACTGTGTTTTGTTCTTTGTAGGCCTCATTCCGTTTTCGGTAAACAGTAGAATGATGTGCTTTACCGAAAAGCTCTATCTTGGTCTCATCTGTCCACAAGACGTTTTCCCAGAAGGCTTTTGGCTTACTCAAGTACATTTTGGCAAACTGTAGTCTTGCTTTTTTATGTCTCTGTGTCAGCAGTGGGGTCCTCCTGGGTCTCCTGCCATAGCGTTTCATTTCATTTAAATGTCGACGGATAGTTCGCGCTGACACTGATGCTCCCTGAGCCTGCAGGACAGCTTGAATGTCTTTGGAACATGTTTGGGGCTGCTTATCCACCATCCGGACTATTCTGCGTTGCAATCTTTCATCAATTTTCCTCATCCGTCCACGACCAGGGAGATTAGCTACAGTGCCATGGGTTGCAAACTTCTTGATAATGTTGCGCACTGTGGACAAAGGCAAATCTAGTTCTCTGGAGATGGACTTGTAACCTTGAGATTGTTGATATTTTGCCACAATTTTGGTTCTCAGGTCCTCAGACAGTTCTCGTCTCCTCTTTCTGTTGTCCATGCTTAGTGTGGCACAGACAGACACACAATGCAAAGGTTAAGTGAACGTCTCTCCTTTTTATCTGCTTTCAGGTGTGATTTCTATATTGCCCACACCTGTTACTTGCCCCAGGTGAGTTTACAGGAGCATCACATGCTTGTAACATTCTTATTTATCCGCAGTTGTGAAAGGGTGCCA